>NW_027513527.1:600000-802500 GCF_048772815.1 Callospermophilus lateralis | reverse complement strand
GGATACTCTGGATAGGCTCATACCTATTTGGGGGAAGAAGGTGTCATTGTCGGTGTGGGTGTGGGTTTGTGGTTTTGTCTCATGTTCTGAGAATAGGAAGGAAAGTCAGTTTGTTTTGTTTGGAGTGAACTGTTTTTAGTAAGTCGTTTGACAAGGCAAGTGTTTCTGGGTCTGTGTATCACACTGTGTCCGTGGTTGTAGACATTAGAAAAGAGAATGCATCAATGGATGTGTCCTGTCTAGTAGAAAGCTTCCCAGCATTCATCCTGCCCATTTTATGAATGGACTGTGGATTGCCTTATTAATGGGCAATACCTGCTACCTTCCTAAGTTGCTGTTTTCTTCCAGAATTCTGAACACTCTCTAGAATAGGCTCATGGTTTTGTGTCTAAGTTATGTACCACCCCCAAGCTCTGTGACAAGGCAATGTTCTGGATAGCTGAAGGAAATGACGAGCATCTGAGAAAACTCAGATATCAGTTGACCAGGAAAGTCTCAGTGGAGAAACCCTGCTTTGGGCCATTTGCTTACCTATTGTTCTGTTGCCCTGAGAGTCAGGAAGTCTTTGTCTCACACCACCCCTTTGTGAATCCTGAAGAAAATAGTTTTCAAATGGAAATAAATAGGCTTCACCTTTGGCTCTTTCCTTAATTGATTTGGAAAAAGTTGTGTCTGAATCAGCCTCTTGGCCCAGTGTGATTCTTTGACTTAGATTCTCAGCACCTGATGGATCTAAAGAAAGATCCCATGTGTGCATCCAAATCAAAAATGGCAAAAAGAGCTGTAATTGTGGATGAAGTCTTTTGCCTTCCTCTGTAAGGTTCCTGAATTCCATCAAGTGAGAATAGGGATCATTTGGGTCAGATGAGTTCGTCAAAGCCCTTCTGAGGCTATCCCGTAGGTGCTTAGGTTTTCTCATCACTCCAATTCACATAAAGTATCTTTAACCGACACTCAATAGGCCTCAAATGGGAAAAGTGGAGCAGTATGACGGGCAGGCCTTTTTGATCACTCCTGGTACAAAGGAAGGGTGTCCAGGCCACCCTGAATTTAGGCAAATGAGGAGCAATGGAGCTTATTTTGGACACTGTCTTGGGCTGCGTCCCTCATGGACATCTCCAGCCAGAGGTTATGATGAGTGTCAATATGGAAGAAGATGAGGACCATGTGGGAGAATTTCGGTTTTATTGTGGTTATTTGTGTGGCAGTTGGAAGAGATGACTGGGTCCACCTGGGCTTGAACTCTGGTGTGATTCCCCTTAGAGACTGAGTTCTGGAACTCACCTCAGAGAAGTATTGCTATGAATTGTGTTGGGATTTGAGGAAGCCATGCATGAGAGTCATCCTGGGAAACTGAGATCAATCCCCAGGGTAGCTTTCCACAGGGCACTCTGATCTCAACCAGGATATCACATGATTTTATTCTGAAAGACTTGGAAGCCATTGTTGAGAGTCAAAACAGACAATGACATCACATTTTAGATCTCAATGGCCCTGGCTTCATGTGACCTTTTGGCCACTCTTTGGGAAGCCTTGCTGTGAGAATTCTCCAGAACTTATATTGAAATGAGTTTCCTCAACATTTAATGGTTCCTGAATGAATTGAAACCCACAGTGCATCCAACTTCATCCGTGAAAAATGGCTAGATAAATACCATGAAAATTTTCAATTTCCCATGACCAGGTGGCACTGGAGAACCATTGGATATTCTGTTGCTGATCATGAGTGTACCAGACAGTGCCTTGATTGATTGGGTTTCATGAAAATAAGTTGGAGCCTGCTGAGTAGTTGTCCTAGAATAGTGGTTGGCAGGTGTGTGAAAAAACATCTGTGGTGGGGCCATGTGGATCTGCCATTGGCTTCCAAATGGCTTGTGACTGACATGGTGCAGTCAGCAGACCCTCCTATGCAAAGGCATCTTGTTATATGGTGACGTTTCAGGGCAATGTTTACAATCAGGTTGCTATGTTTAAGGGGGCAAGTTATGTGGGATAGAAGCCTGGTTGGTGCATTCTCCTGAATACCGTAACCCACCACGCCTGACAGAACTTGCTCCAGCACTGTGTCCCAGTTGAACTCCTTGGATTCCATGAAGCAATTACTAAACTCCCAATGCAACAGCAATAAACACATATAGAATCCTACCTGGTACCACACCTACATTCTTGTGAGGTGAACAACTTGGCAGATACAAATTGTGAGAGAAGATCACTCCTCCTAAACGCTGTTGGAACTGAAATATAACCAATGGGTGAGCTTCCTAGTTTTACAACATTATATATAAATCCATGTTCAGTAAAATGAATATTTTTAGATCTGTGAATGATATATATTTCATGATGAATTTCGAATATCATATATATTGCTAGTTTTTAATGTGTGTGTGTATGTATATATATGTGTGTGTGTATGTATATATATGTGTGTGTGTATGTATATATATGTGTGTGTATATATATATATATATATACATACACACATTCTCCAGATTTTTCAAAATATGAAATATTTGTATCTTAATATACACTCCCTTAATTCATTCATATTCATGTATGTGGATTAATGATCATCTTTTCTAAATATTATTCTCAGAAATATTCATCCACCTGAAATACTTTTTTGTTTTTAGTACTGAAAACTAACTTCAGAGAATGTTGCATACAAATCCTAATATATCTAGAGTAACTGACCCAGTTTAACCTCAATGCAATAAGATTCATATGGAACATGATGTGTATGTTGATGTTCATTTTAATTCAACACTGGTACATTACTATTTCTTCAGTTTATGCACATCATAGGATATATATTTCATCAAAAAGATCACAAAATTATAGGCATTTTTTCACTTTCAATCACTTCCTACTTTAGAACACATGTATTCTTCCATATTTCTTGACTGGTCTTCTCAAGATTCTTTTTTACAAACACATTATTTTCGATTTTCATAATCACATTGAAGCAAAACTCACACACCCTTCATGATAAACCATAACCCTAATATTAACATTGATGTATAACTTGTTGGAATGAATGATTGTATATCAATATAAGATTTTTCATATTTTCAGATATCAATTCAATCCACCATTTAAAGTGGAACGAGTTATATTACTTATTCACAGTTGGTCTATTCATGCATTATCTCTATATTCATAGACACCGGGTACACCTCTTTGTACCCCAAATACTAATTTATAAGTCTTCAAAATATTGCTCCCAAAAATGGTGGAAGAAATACTTATGTCACCCGATCTATATATACATTTTATCACAGTAATATTCTGGACACAAAATTCAAAGGTCAGACTTATATTTGTACCAAAGCCTAAATGGAAAGTGAACATGGATTACTAAAAACATCAATGTCCAATTTGCCTAATGCTCTCAAATATCAATCCTATTGATGACTACATATTCGTTTCTTCCTAAGATTATATATTCAAACTCAACCCTGTTGAAAATGTCTAATCCTATCCCTGACTTTATACTTTTCCTGATTTTGTAATGTCTGTATTGATATCTGCTTTCCAACATATTTTCTCCAATTCATCATTGTGACTGACTCTTCACTTGTGTTGACATTTACATTCACTCTGTAACCGAAACCCTATTGCTAAAGAACTTTTGTTCCAAATTTTATACTCACTCTTCTTCCTAAACCTACCGACTATCTTCCTAATTTTAAAGACTATCACTTTTGAATGGATGTTCTCATCTACATTCAATCATCCAAGTAAATGTAGGGCGAGTGTCAGAGGATGAGACCACCAAGAGACTATCTCATGCAACAGAAAGGGTTTATTTGGGGTCCAGCATGCTGGGGCTCAGAGCTCACTTGAATCGAGCAGAGAGCCCTGAGAACATCTTAAGCAGAGCTTATATAATTTTCTTGGAGAGGGCAGGGAGGGAAGTTTATTGATGGGTCAGGGCGAGTTAGCGGTTTGTGTGTAAACGGGTGAGGGAGTACATTCTGCAGTTTGGCAGTTGGGGACAGCACATTCTGGGAACAAGATTAGGAAACATTTCTCAATATTTCAACAGTGTTTTGATAATCTGTACAGAAAAACAGGAAGTGACAAGTACATATTTTATTAACATTTCATTCCCCACTTCTTCTGGCTACTTTTAATCATAAAAGTGATTGTTGGGTGGTGTCACATTTTATGTATGCTAGTGGGGTATTAACATAAGTTTTACTTGTCCAATTTGAGCTTGAAGAAAAGAAATTACATGTTTTAGAAACAGGGTTTTATAGTAAGCAATAAAATGAGGATTATTATTGGACCGGCCAGGGTTGATTAAAACGTAGTTAACCAGGGGGACTGTGTAAACCAAGACTCAAACCACCAATTTTGGGTCTCTATCTCTCTTTGATGCTCTTCAAGGCATCTTTTTAATTTACTCATAGGGTTTGTTACAACTCCAGTATGGTCGACATAAAAAAAGAAAAACATTCTTTCCTCAATGCAGCACAAAGGCTCCCTTCTCTCATGAAATGGAGGTCCAAACCTCGACTTTTCTGTAAAACAACTTCAAAGAGAGAGGTAAAAGATTCCTGCAGAGTTGTGATGGAATTTTCTAATATCTTTAAGTTTTGATCTATTGCTTCTTCTAATTGGGTCATTTGTTGTGTCCCATGGACCAGGGCAGTGGTTCCTGTGCGAACCCAGGCAGCAACTCCTATTCATAATAAAATGGCTAAGGTGAGAAATATATGTTCCCAACTGAACCGGGTTGTATGCCCCTCTATTTGATCTTCCAATGAACCTGCGTCATAATAGAGCACTCTGGGAAACATCTGCACCATTACACAATTAATCACTTCTGTTGACCATTTCATAAAAACATAAACAACGTTTAAGTATATAGAATTATATTGTTGTAGGGACGGACAAGGCAAGGCACCTAAGATAGCACCAAAGACAAGGAAACAGTCATGTTTGGTTGCAACCAGATTCAGAGGGCATTGCTTCTGTTGTAATCAATTAATCCCCTGAAACCCAAGTTTAGGTAGTTTCAGAATTTTGTACCCAACATGTAAGGGAAGGGGCTCTGAAGTTCACAGTCTTCAGAAGTTCACAATGAGCAGTTTTTGTTTCTGATTTTTCCTCAGTTCTGGGCAAGTTAAATTTTCAAGGACACCTGGGTGGGGGAGAGCTTTTTTTTCCCCTTTTTTTCCCACTGCCAGCTGTTTCCATGGAGCCCAGTTTGTAACTTATTCATCTTAGAAATGTAGCCATCTCTATGAAGCCCCAGCTAAAGGACAGAGGCCTTGATCACATATGTTGTGAAAAACTAGTAAGGGTGTGTCTAGCTCAGGAGTGCTGATTTTTTTCAGCCAGTTGCCAGGTAGACCAGGGCAACACAAAAAGAGGAAGTTTATCTACACTGAACTCTTTTATAGGGACTCTTTTGCTGAAAGTCCTAAAGTTAGCCATGGTGAAAACTTCTGGATAAGGTCAGTTAAGACTTTCCTGTGGGCCTTGTACAGAGGGGGAAGACGGGGAATGCAGGGCTGAGAGCAGCTCTTTGGATCTGAGAATGAGGAAGGAGAGATGTACAAAAATAATGGAAAAGGGTTTTGAGATCTTCCTAGCAACAAAAACATGAGTAGTAGAACGGGTAGAACAGAGCGGGAGATGGGAGTGAGTATCCCAAAAAGCCTGTAAGGGACTTTAAATTCTTAGTAACCTGTTTTCAGTGATGACAAAGCAACTTTAAAGGCCATTTTCATTACATCTTGGATAGGGGTCTGAGGGCACTTCTCAGCTGGTTTGAGCTTTGGGTTAGCTGGTAAGAGGACCTGGTGGGACCCAGTGGGGGCACTGACAGGAGAAGAGAGGAGTGAGTGAGTGGAGGGTTACCTCAGTACCTGCTACCTCAGCAAGGGGGCAATAGTCTGAGAAACGGTGGAGGTTTGGGTTTTTAATATAGTAATTGGAGGGGAGAAATCAAGTTGATGAGGTGGGAGTGACAACAGAGAGTCTAGAGCAGAAGGCTGAGGGTGAGCATGTATTGGAGAAGCATAGTTCACGATGTGAGCAAAGGAGAGAAAAGGCCTCCACATAGAGGAATCTCCTTTCACCCTTTTGAGCACTTGCAGAAGTTAAAAAGGTCACACAGAATTTGAGGATCTAGAGACCCCTCTGGGGGCCATCGGTTTTGGTTGTCTAATTGGTAATATGGCCAATGCTGTGTACAGAATTTGATGAGGAGTTTGGGTTCCATGTGGCAGTCCCTGTATGCTCACATCCCCATGACTTACAGAAGATGTCGGCATTCCCCGCACACAGCCTTGACTGTTTGTGGCTTTGATAGTACACTGGGCAAACATAGTAATCTAGGCTAGCCAACCAGCATCTGGCTCGCGTGTCCCAACATCAATAATGTTTGTTTCCATTATCTATAGTATGGAAGGAATTTAATGGAATTTTAGTGGGATCCTCTTCATTAGGGATATCCCAATCGGGAAGACCTATACGCAGCTGACAAATGTCTGGCTGGAGAGATGGCCACCAGGTCCCTAAGTGGGCTGTATGTAAGATAGACCATACTTTCTTTCCAGTAGGATTTGTGATCAGCCATCGCTGCTGAACAGGCTTATGAGGGTTAGGACTACTGGTGGTCAAGGGGAGAGTCTATAGCCTTATCCACACAGCGAATCCACAATTTGAAAGGGTTTCCAGTCTTTTCCAGTTTCCAGCCAGAGTCTGGACAGGGCACAGGCTTGAGATGAGAGGTAGGGATCCAGGAAGTGATTTTGACTACCTTTACCCTGTAGGTGTTATAAGTAGCACCTGGTATGGTCCTTTTCAGCGGAGTTCCAGGGATGACACCAGATGTCGTCTTACATAGACGAAGTCTCTACTTGATATCGCTGTAGAGTCCCCTCATCCCCAGGTTGGTAGGCAGTGGCCATCTGTTTTCACAGGTATCCCTGAGTTCTTTCAAGAGCTTTAAGTCTGTTAAGCAAGGGGGTGTGGAAGGAATTGTTAGGTCTTAGAGTTGGGGTAGGTCCCTTACTGGAGGAGGGACACCATAGAGAATTTTACAGGGTGTGAGGTTACACAAAGAAACAGATTGAGTATTTCTTGCATGAAACAGTACATAAAGCAGGAGCATAGTCCAATCTTTTATGCCGGTCTCTAAGTTTAATTGCGTTATGGTCTCTTTAATGGTTCTATTCATTCTTTCTACCTGTCCTGAACTCTTGGGTCTGTAAACACAATGTAACTTCCAATTAATCCCCAGGGTCCTTGCTAACCTCTGAGTTACCTGGGCCACGAACGCCGGTTCATTATCAGACCCTATTACTTAAGACAGGCCGTACCTTGGAAAAATATCTTCCAGGATCTTCTTGACCACCATTTGCGTTGTTTCATTTTTTTTTCTTTTCTTTTTTTTTGGGGGAAGGCTTCAATCCATCCTGAAAATGTATCTACAAAGACTAGGAGATATTTAAGTCCATTCCTTGCTGGCTTAATTTCAGTAAAGTCCACTTCCCAGAATTGTCCTGGTCTGGTTCCTCGTAGGTGCTTTCCTGCAGGAAGCTTGGAAGGGTAAGAATTAACCAATTGATGGACCCAACAGGCTTTTGTTATCCATTCAGTTGTTTCCTTTCACTGTGAGTCGGTTAGTGGAAAACTCTGTTCTTGATCCTTCAGAAATGAATGCAGTTTCTTTGAACCAAGGTGAGTGATTTGATGTACATTTTCTACTGACATAGTTAGAGCCGTAATTATAGGAGTTTTTACTGAAGGATTTAGAAATTCCACTTGGGGGCCTTCAGGGTTAAAAGATATTTTGGCCCAGAGCTTTGTGAGCAGATCTCTGCCAATCAATGGGGCCGTGCATTCTGGGATTACTAGGAAGGAGTGATGGATTTTTCCTTTCCCCTGGTCCATGGTCCTCTTATTTGTCCAAGCCCGATATTTACTGCCATTAGCCCCTTGAATTAGAGACCTTTTATTTGATAGAGGTTCCAATGGGGCCTTAAAGGCAGAATATATTGCCCCTGTATCCACTTCAAAGTATACTGGGGTCCCATCCACTTCAAAAGTTACCCTGAGCTCGGGGAGAGGATCTGAGCCCCGACTTTCTTAGTAATCCTACAGAGTCAGAATGTCCAGCTGGCCTGGCTGTCTCTTTCTAGGGCACTCTTTAGCCCAGTGTCCTTTTTTTTAGAGTAGGCACATTGAATTGAGGCCAGGGGTGGCCTCTTGTGTGGGCCCCGGTGTCCCTTCCTGTCTCCATGTTTCTTAATTTCTGGTCTATTTGTTGTTGTGACCAGGACCTTAGTCAATGCCTTAGTCTGTCTTTTGTTTCTTTTATCCTCCCTTTGCTCCCTAGTCTTCCTCAGTTTCTCTCTTATAGTATACCTTCTTGGCTTCTCTGACTAAACCTCTCAAAGTCATATCTTGTAATCCATCTAAGCATTGTAACTGTCTTTTAATATCCAGAACAGCTTGCCCAATAAAGGCCACCATGACAGATGCCTTTTGATTCTCTCCCTGAGGATCGAAAGGAGTAAATCTCCTATATGCCTCCATAATTCTCTGTAGGAACATGGAGGGACATTCATCAGTCCCTTGAATAATCTCTCTTACCTTGGCCAAAATAGTTGGTCGCCTAGCGGCCACTAAGATACCCACTATTAGAGCCCGGCAATAAGAGGAAGGATGCTCATTACCTTCACAGGTTTTGGGGTCCCAGTTGGGTCGGTGCAAGGGAAAGGCGGCTTTGCATATGTTGGGAAGTTTTGTCGGTCACCCATCTGGTCCGAGAATATTTTTTTCTAGAATCCAGGAAGATTCTCTTTTGTTCCTCTGTCATGAAGAGAGTCCCTAGGAGTTGTTGGCAGTCATCCCAAGTAGGCTGGTGTGAAAACATCAATGACTCAACCACACCTGAGACCCAGGTGGGGTCCTCGGTAAAAGGGGGATTGTTTTTTTTCCAGTTATTTAGGTCTGAAGAGGAGAAAGGTAAATACTGGTAGGCTTGCATTTTTCCCCCACGGTTGTCATCAATCATTGTTCCTTAGAAATGGAGAGGGAGCATCACGTGAGTTCTAGGGATTTCAATCATTCAACGCCGGCAAATTCCTTTAGCCGGGCCAGCAACCTCCAGGAAAGGAGGGGCTGTGTTTTCCGCAGGGGAGTTATCTGGAGTGCGCTGGGCTCGCTTAGCTTCCTCCAATGGCGGAGAGGCTGAGACAGCAGCAGGGGAATTACTTAGAGGGTGTTGGGGGTTGGGGGACGAGGGCAGGGAATAAGTAGTAGGACGAGAGTCCAGTAGAGTAAAATCTTGTGACTCAGGGAGCACAGAGGTTGAAGGAGGAGGAGAAGCAGAAGGTTTGAGAAAGCATGAGGGAATGAGTAGGAGCGGGGGCAGGGGCAAGGAAAAGCTTCACACATGGAGGAGGAGAATTGCAGAGGTCCTGCAATGTTAAGATATATGTCTCTTGATCCTGATGTCTATGTGGCGCTGGCTGAAACTCAATATCTCTGACTTTTTAAATTAGTGGGAAGTAGAAAGATCCTTCTAGGGGCCATCTGAATCCAAAGGTGGGCCATTCTGAGGCACAGAGAGTCTGCCAGGTCCAGCGGTTTACTGAAAAAGAAAGATTCTGAGCCCTTAAGCGGACTTTGGTGCAATGATCAAGGGTCAGGGAAAGAGGCATTGAAGTGCTCTATCCCGTAATGAAAGATAAACAATCAGTAAAAGCAACGACACACGACACAGACAAGACAATACAATAAAGACAGGCAATGGACGTCCAACACTGAGACCAGGACTGAGTAGCCGGCAAAACCCGATGGGCTGGCAATACCGAATCTGAAACAAAATATCACTGAGTCGAGGAGACTATTGTTCCTCGATTTCCCGAGTCCTCTGGGGAGTCCCCCAGTGACGTGGCCTGTGGCTCTATGACATGTCTGTCAGCCACCCTCGGAGAGAGCTCACACTCTTCATCAACAGCCATTTTGCCAAGCCCTAACCTGAAACCTGAAACTAGAAAGAGGCACGTTACATACCCCGAGAGGAGCCCGTTGGGGTCTCTCATCTGCCGCTGCTGGATCTCAGTAGAACCTCCATATGTAAAGGTCGGGCGAGCGTCCGGGGAAGAAACCACCAAGAGACTGTCTCATGCAAAAGCAAAGGGTTTATTATGGGTCCAGCATGCTGGGGCTCAGAGTTCACTTGAATAGAGCAGAGAGCCCTGAGAACAGCTTAAGCAGAGCTTATATACTTTCCTTGGAGAGGGCAGGGCAGGATGTTTATTGATGGGTCCGGGCGAGTGAGCTGTTTGTGGGCAACCGAGTGAGGAATTACTTTCTGCAGTTTGGCAGCTGAGGACAGCACATTCTGGGAACAAGATTAGCAAACAGTTCTCAAGATATCAACAGTGTTTTATGAAGCATACAGAAAACAGGAAGTGATAAGTACCTATTTTATTAACCTTTCACTACCGACTACACTTTGCCAGATTTCCTAATGTCTCTATTGATATCTGCTTTCCTACATATTTTCCCCAGTTCATCATTGTGACTGACTCTTCACATGTGGTGACATTTACATTCACTCAATACCCGAAACCCTATAGCTAAAGAACTTTTGGTCCCAATCCTATGCTCACTCTCCTTTCTAAACCTACCGACTATCTTCCTAATCCTACGGATTATCCCTTTTTGACTGGAAGTTCTCTTTGACAATCAATCATCCAAAATACACGGACCTTTGCCATTGTATATTGATGTATCTGAGACATCTGTGCAGAAAATAAATCAAAGCTCAGTATCACAATCAAGGTCCCAATGCTCTTCTGGGCTTCAAATCTTACCTAGATTTCTGTTTCCATACTTAATTTCCACCTATATATTCTTGTAAATATCGCAGGTTTTCAATAACATTATTCATCCAGCAGAATGATTCCTAATGCAAATTGAACCTGTTATTAACCCTAACCATACACTGTTCCCTCAATCTAACTTTACAGAAGAGCAGGGACAGAGTAGGTCTTAAAATACAGGAATGTAGGGGAATTTCCTATTGCTAAGAAACTCAAAGGTATATGCAAAAATGATCCCTGGAGAAGTTGTAGGAAGCTATGAAGGAACTGAGTGAGCAAAAGTCATCTTCTCTTGCAAACAACCTGGTCAGGATGAAGGGATATGTCTGAATCAGCCTCTCTCTTCTTAATGTAGAGAAGAAGGACCAAACCAGGCTGTGTGGAGAGCTGTTCCCGGTTGCCTATGGTTAATATACCATTCTAACTTGTGAAACTGTCACAGGAAGTAGGGGCAGCCTTCATTTCAGGGGACCCTTGTAAGCAACTGTTAGGACAAAGTGGTTGCCAAGGGTGTGAGCTCATTCAGTTCCTGAAGGAAGTGACCTCAGACCTCACCTCACATCCTTGTTAATAGAACTCTCTGAACTTGGGATCAAGGAAGCCAGGCACCCAAATCCCATTCCAGTCCCAGTAGCAGTGGTCTCACTTCTTTGGATTTACCAAGGACAGAATCAGTCTTTGTTGGTACCTACTGATATGAGGATGGCCAAAAGCCAGGAAAGCTCTGAAGAGTGGCCTTTCCTGAGAAAGCAGGTAGTGGATCACCACTGCCTCCTGACAACTTTACAGAGTTGGCCAAGGAAACCAGATCTGAAACAGGACAGGCAATTTCAGGGGAACATAGTATGGCCCAATAGTCAGAGGACACTCCGGATAGTCAGAGACCTTCTTGGGGGAAGAAGGTGCTTTGTGGGTGTGGGTGTGTGTTTGTGCTTTTGTCTCATGATCTCAGAATAAGTAGGAATGGTGGTTTGTTTGGTTTGGAGTGAACTGTTTCTAATAAGTGATTTGATAAGGCAAGTGTTTCTATGTCTGTGTATCCCATTGTGTCCGTGGTTGTAAACATTAGAAAAGAGAATGCATGAATGGATGTGTCCTGTCTGGTAGAAAGCTTCCCAGAATTCATCCAGCCGAATATATGAATGCACTGCAGCTTCCCTTATCGATGGGCAACACCTGCTATTTTCCTAAGTTCTGGTTTTATTTTTGAATTCTGGCCACTCTCCAGAATAGGCTCATGGTTTTGTGTCCAAGAGCAGTACCACCTTCAAGCTCTGTGACATGGCCATGTACTGGATAGCTGAAGGGAATGGCGAGCAACTAAGAAAACTCAGATATCAGTGTGACCAGTAAAGTCTCAGTGGAAAAACCGTGCTTTGGGCCTTTTCTTACCTTTTGTTCTATTCCCCTGTATGTCATGAATTTCTTTGCCTCAGGCCACCCCTTCGTGAAGCCAGAAGAAAACATTTTTCAAATGGAAATGAATGGGCCTCACCTGTGGCTCTTTGCCTAATTGCTTTAGAAAGGGGTGTGTCTGAATCAGCCTCTTGGTCCTGTGTGAGGCTGTGGCTTAGATTCTTAGCACCTGATCGATATAAAGAAAGATCCCATGTGTGAATCCAAAACCAAAATGCCCAAAAGAGGAGTCATTGAGCATAAAGTCTCTTGCCTTCCACTGTAAGGTTCCTGACCTCCATCAAGTGAGAATAGGGATCCTTTGGGTCAAATGATTTCTTCAAAGCCCTGCACATGCTAGCCCAGAGGTGCTTGTGTTTTCTCATGACTCCAATTCACATAAAGATTCTAAACCCCACTGTCAGTAGGCCTCAAATTGGAGAAGCAGAGCAGTATTACGGCAGGCCTATTTGATCACTCCTGGGTCACAGGAAGGGTGTCCAGGCCACCCTGACATTAGGAAAATAAGGGGCAAGGAAGCCTATTTTGGACACTGTCTTGGACTGTGTCCTTCATGGAAACTTCCAGCCAGAGGTTAAGATGAGTGTCTATATGCAATAAGATGAGGTTCATGTGGGAATGTTTTGGTTTAATTTTGGTCATTTGTGTTGGGGTTGGAAGAGATGAGTAGGTCAACCAGGACTTGAAATCTGGTGTGATTCCCCTTAGAGACTGAGTTATGGAACTGAACTCAGAGAAGTATTGGCATGAATTGTGATGAGTTTTTAGGAGGCCACATATGAGACTCGCCCTTGGAAACTGAGACCTAGGCCCAGGGTGGCTTTCCACAGAGCACTGGGAATCTCACCCAGGATATCACAAGATTTTATTCTGAAAGACTTGGCAGCCATAGTCAAAACACACATAGACCTCACACTGTAGACCTCAATGGGCCTGGCTTCATGTGACCTTTTGGCGACTCTTTGGGAAGACTTGCCTGTGAGTGTCCTCCAGAGATTTCATTGAAATGAGCTTCCTCACAATTTAATGGTTCCTAAATGAATTGAAACCTACAGTGCCTCCAACTTCCACCTTGAAAAATAGCTAGATAAATACCATGAAATTTTTGAAATTCCTATGACCAGGTGGCACTGGAGAACCTTTGTATGCCCTGTTGCTGATCATGAGTGTACCAGAAAGTGCCTTTATTGACTGAGTTTCATTAAAATGGTGTAGAACAGAGATGCCAGTAAGTTGGATACTCCTCAATTGTAGGCGCAAGCTGTGGTGTGCAGGTTTGTGATAAAACATCCATGGTGGGGCCATGTGGATCTGCCATTGCTTCCAAATGGCATGTGACTGACGTGGTGCAGCCAGGAAACCCTTATATGTAAAGGCATATTGGTATATGGAGAATTTTTAGGGCAATGTTCAGAATCAGGTTGCTATGGACAAGGGGACAATCTATGTGGGCTAGAAGCCTGGTTGGTGCATTCTCCTGCAGACCATGACCCACTACACATGACAGAACTCCCTCCAGCACTGTGTCCCAGTTCAACTCCTTGTATTTCGTGACAAAATACCAAACTCCCAGTGCAGCAGCAAGAAACACCATGAAAAGTGGAGAATGACCAAATGCCTTCACAGTCCACACGGGGAGACTCTTAGACCCCAGTGGTCACAGTTTACCTACAAAGAGATAATTCAGTACTGTAGCCTAGTGTTCATTGGAAAATAAGAAACCACGTCCTCCAGGTCACATAGATGTAGACCCAGCTCTGATGGTCTCACTAGAAAGAAAGCTAAAGCTCCTGACAACAACATATATTTTGAGTTCCCAACCTCAGAGGCAGTTTCTCAAGAAGTCTTTAGGCCAGCAGAGCTCCAAGTTTGTGGAGTGTTTACCTTGTCCCTTACATTTGGAAACTCCTCTACCACATCCAAGGTTGTGAACTCCTTTGCATTTTCCATTCCAGATATATATTCACAGATTTTCTAACTCTTCTCCTCTCATTGTGTCCTATTTGGGGCGAAGGTAATGTGAAGCCATTGTTCTGCATGAGAGTGGGAAATTTATTGTGTAGCCCATATTTGCATACACATTGGATTCATTTTCCTTTTTTCCATTCAAAATACTGAATCCCTGACACTAACCCATACCCTACAAGACTCTGACTACTAATCCTGCTATGATGGAGAATAATAACACAAACAGAATAGAAATACAAGCCATTCAGAGGAGGCATGGTGTACAGTTGGACTTGCCTTTTGCATGATAAAGGTAGGTGTTATATATCTAGTCCATTTTTCATTGAAATAGTTCACTATGTGTTTTTTTTCCTTTAATATTTATTGTTGGTTGTTCAAAATTTACCTATTTCTTGACATATCATATTTCACACTTTGATTCAAGTGGGTTATGAACTCCCATTTTTACACCGTATAAAGGTTTCAGCATCACATCTGTTACACATCCACTGTTTTACGTATTGCAATACTAGTGTCTGTTGTAGTCTGCTGTATTTCCTATCCTCTACTATCCCCCATCCCCTCCCCTCCCATCTTCTCTCTCTACCCCATCTACTGTAATTCATTTCTCCCCCTTTTCCCTCACTTCCTCTTGTATGTAATTTTGTATAACCATGAGGGTCTCCTTCCATTTCCATGCAATTTCCCTTCTCTTTCATTTTCTCTTCCACCTGTCACCCCTGTTTAATCTTAATCTTCTTCTCATGCTCTTCCTCCCAACTCTGTTCTTAGTTACTCTCCTTATATCAAAGAAAACTATTGGCATTTGTTTTTTTAGGGATTGGCTAGCTTCACTTAGCATAATCTGTTCTAATGCCATCTATTTCCCTGCAAATTCTATGATTTTGACATTTTTTAATGCAGAGTATTACTCCATTGTGTATAAATGCCACATTTTTTTTCCATTCATCTATTGAAGGTCATCTAGGTTGGTTCCACACTCTTGCTATTTTGAATTGTGCTGCTATGAACATCAATGTAGCAGTGTCCCTGCAGCATGCACATTTTAGGTCTTAGGGAATAGACCGAGAAGGGGAATAGCTGGGTCAAATGGTGGTTCCATTCCTAGCTTCCAAGAAATCTCCATACTTCTTTCCAAATTGGCTGCACCAATTTGCAGTCCCACCAGCAATGTACAGGTGTACCCTTTTCCCCACATCGTCGCCAGCACTTGTTGTTTGACTTCATAATGGCTGCCAATCATACTGGAGTGAGATGGTATCTTAGGGAGGGTTTGTTTTCTATTTTTCTGACTGCAAGAGATGGTGAGCATTTTTTCATGTACTTATTGATTGATTGTATGTCCTCATCTGAGAAGTGTCTGTTCAGGTCCTTGGACCATTTGTTGATTGGGTTATTCGTTTTCTTATTGTTTAATTTTTTGAGTTCTTTGTATACTCTGGATATTAGGGCTCTATCTGAAGTGTGAGGAGTAAAGATTTGTTCCCAGGATGTAGACTACTTATTTACCTCTCTTATTGTTTCTTTTGATGAGAAAAACCTTTTTAGTTTGAGTAAGTCCCATTTGTTGATTCTAGGTATTAACTCTTGTGCTATGGGTGTCCTATTGAGGAATTTGGAGCCCAACCCCACAGTATGTAGATCATAGCCAACTTTTTCTTGTATCAGATGCTGTGTCTCTGATTTGATATCAAGCTCCTTGATCCATTTTGAGTTAACTTTTGTGCATGGCGAGAGAAATGGATTCAGTTTCATTTTGTTGCATATGAATTTCCAGTTTTCCCAGAACCATTTGTTGAAGACGCTATCCTTCCTCCATTGCATGCTTTTAGACCCGATTGGCATTGCATTTAACATATAGAGAACTTTTGGTTATATTGCCATTTTGATGATGTTAGTTCTGCCTATCCATGAACATAGTATATTTTTCCATCTTCTAAGATCTTCTGCTATTTCTCTCTTTAGGGTTCTGTAGTTTTCATTTTATAAGTCTTTCACCTCTTTTGTTAGGTTGATTCCCAAGTATTTTTTTTTTTTTTGTGGATATTTTCAATGGAGTTGTTGTCCTCATTTCTATTTCAGAGGATTTGTTGCTGATATACAGGAATGCCTCTGATTTATGCGTATAGATTTTATATCCTGCCACTTTGGTGAATTCATTTATTAGCTCTAATAGTTTCTTTGTATACCTTTTGGGGTCTGCTAAGTATAGAATCATGTCATCTTCAAATAGTGATAATTTACGTTCTTCTTTTCCTATTTTTATGCCTTTGATTTCTTTAATCTCTCTAATTGCTCTGGCCAGTGTTTCGAGAACTATGTTGAATAGAAGTAGTGAGAGAGGGCATCCCTATCTTCTTCCAGATTTTAGAGGGAATACCTTCAATTTTTCTCCATTCAGGATGATGCTAGCCTGAGACTTAGCATAGATTGCTTTTACATTATTGAGGTATGTTCCTGTTATCCCTAGTTTTTCCAGAGTTTTGAACATAAAGGAATGCTGTACATTGTCGAATGCTTTTTCTGCATCTATCGAGATGATCAAATGGTTCTTATTTTTAAGTCTATTTATGTGATGAATAACATTTATTGATTTCTGTATAATGAAGCAGCCTTGCATCCCAGGGATGAATCCTACTTGATCATGGTGCACAATTTTTTTAATATGTTTTTGTATCCGATTCCCCACAATTTTATTGAGGATTTTTGCATTTTTCCTGAAATAGCTTGAAAAGTATTGGTATTAGTTCCTCTTTAAAGGTTTTGTAAAACTCTGCTGTATACCCATCCGGTCCTGGGCTTTTCTTAGTTGGTAGTCTTTTGATGGTTTATTCTATTTCCTCAATTGTTATGGGTCTGTTTAGGTTGCCTATATCCTCCTGACTCAATCTGGGCAGATTATATGACTTGAGAAATTTATCGATGCCTTCACTATCTTCTATTTTATTGAAGAATAAGAATTCAAAATAATTTCAGATTATCTTCTGTATTTCTGAACTATCTGTTGTGATACTGAGTTCTCCCTCTTCTTTTCTTTGTCAGCTTGGCTAAGGGTCTGTCGTTTTGATTTATTTTTTCAAAGAACCATCTTTTAGTTTTGTCAATTTTTTCAATTGTTTCTTTTGTTTCGATTTCATTAATTTCAGCTCTGATTTTAATTATTTCTTGCCTTCTACTTCTTTTGCTATTGTTTTGCTCTTCTTTTTCTAGGATTCTGAGATGAAGTATGAGATCATTTATTTGTCGTTTTTTTTTTTCCTTTTTTTAAGGAATGAAATCTAAGCAATTAATTTTGTTCTTAGAACTGCTTTCAATGTGTCCCATAGATTCCGATATGTTATGTCTGTGTTTTCATTTATCTCTAAGAATTTTTTAATTTCCTCCTTGGTGTCTTCTATAACCCATTGATCATTCAGTAACCTATTTTTCATTCTCCAAGTGATACATGATTTTTCCTTCTTTCTTTTATCGTTGATTTTCAGTTTCATTTCATTATGATCAGATAAGATGCCTGGTATTATATCTACTCCTTTATATTGTCTAAGAGTTGCTCTGTGACATAATATATGATTTATTTTTTGAGAAGTATCCATGTGCTGCTGAGAAAAAAGTGTCGCTGCTTGATGTTGGGTGGTATATTCTATATATATCATAAGTCTGGGGTATTAATTGTGTTATTGAGTTCTATAGTTTCATTATTCAACTTTTGTTTGGAAGATCAGTCCAATAGTTAGAGAGGTGTGTTTCAGTCTCCCATGAGTATTGTATGGTGGTCTATTAGAGTCTTGAACTTGAGAAGAATTTGATTGATGAACATAGCTGCACCAATGTTTGGGGCATATATATTTATGATTGTTATGTCTTGTTGGTGTATGGTTTCCTTGAGAAGTATGTAGTGTCCCTCTTTATCCCTTTCGATTAACTTTAGCTTGAAATCTATTTTATTTGATATGAGTATGGACACATCTGCTTGTTTCTGAAGTCCATATGGGTGATATGATTTTTCCCAACTTTTCACCTTCAGTCTATGTATATCTTTTCCTAACAAATACGTCTCCAGTAGGCAGCATATTGTTGGGTCTTGTTTTGTGATCCATTCTACTAGCCTGTGTCTCTTAATTGGTGAGTTTAAGCCATTAACATTTAGGGTTATTATTGAGATATGGGTTGTTCTTCCAGCCATATTTGTATATTTATGTTACTAAACTTGGTTTGTTTTCCTCCTTGATTATTTTCCCCCCTTTACTGTCCTACCTCCCACTGTTGGTTTTCATTGTTATTTTCCATTTCCTCTTCCTGTAATGTTTTGCCAAGGATGTTTTGAAGAAATCATTTTCTAGCTGCAAATTCTTTTAACTTTTGTTATCGTGGAAAGTTCTAATTTCATCTTCTATCCTAAAGCTTAATTTCGCTGGATACACAATTCTTGGATGGAACGCATTTTCTTTCAGTGTTTGAAAAATGTTATTGCAGGATCTTCTAGCTTTCAGAGTCTGTGTTGAAAGATCAGCTGTTACCCTGATTGGTTTACCACTAAATATAATCTGCTTTCTTTATCTTGTAGCTTTGAAAATTCTCTCCTTATTCTGTATGTTGGGCATCTTCGTTATAATATGTCTAGGTCTGGAGCTCTTATAATTTTGCACATTTGGCATCCTGTAAGCTTCTTGCAGGCCCGGCGGCAATGCCCCTCCCCCAACCAGGGCGATGTGTCTTCCACGGTGGCGGGACACTGGTCCTGTTCAGCCGGTGGGTCGCAGGTCCGCCTACCTTGAAGGAGCGATTGGCAGATCTGCCCCTCCCTCTATCAATGTGTTTTTAAAGTTGACAAATATGTGAATTCCTGTCTCCCTTTCTCTGTAGCATATTCAGCACATGTATTTTTATATGCACATATAGAATCCTACCTGGTATCACACGTACATTTTTGTGAGGCTGCTGACTTGGCAGATACAAATTATGAGAAGAGATCACTCCTCCTAAACGCTGTTGGAACTGAAAATTTAAGCTATGGGTGAGCTTCCTAGGTGAACAATATTAAACATAAATCCACGCTCAGTAAAATGAAGATTTTTGGATCTGTGGATGATATATATTTCATGAAGAATTTCAATTGGCATATGTATTGCTACTTTTTAATGTCTGTTGTGTGTGTGTGTGTGTGTGTGTGTGTGTGTATATACACACACTCTCCATATATTTCAAAATATGAAATAGATGTGTCTTATGTACAGTCCCAAAACTTATTCATATTCATGTATGTGGAATTATAATCAAATTTTCACAAGATTATTCTCAGAAATATTCATCTACCTGAAATACATATTTGTTTCTTAGGTCTGAAAACTAACTTCAGTGAATGGTGCATTCAAATCCTAATATTTCTAAATCAACTGACTCTGTTTAACATCAATGCAAGAAGAATCCTATGAGACATGATGTTTATTTTGACGTTCATTTTTACTCAACACTGGCACATTACTACTCCTTCAGTTAATGCACATAATAGGATATATATTTCATCTACAAGCTCGCAAATTTATAGGCATTTGTTTCACTTTCAGTCACTTCCTGCTTCAGAACACATGTATTTCTCCAGGTTTCTTGACTGGTCTTTTTATGAGACTTTTTTCCAAACAAATTATTTTCAATTTCCATAATCAATTTGAAGCAAAACTCACACACTCTTCATGATAAACCATAATCCTCATATTACCATTAGATGTAAAACGGGTTGGAATGAATGGTTGTATATCAATATAAGATTTCCTGTATATTTTCACATTTCAATTCAATCCATTATTTAAAATTGGAACCAGTTATATTATTTATTCACAGTATGGTCTATACATGCATATTCTCCATATTCAAAGACAAAGAGTACACCTGTTTGTACCCCGAATACTAATTTATACGTCTTCAAAATATTGCTCCCAGAAATGGTGGAAGAAATACTCAGGTCACCTTATCTACATATACATTGTATCACAGTAATATTCTGGACACAAAAAGCAAAAGTCACACTTATGATTGTACCAAAGCCTAAATGGAAACTGAACATGGATTACTAAAAACATCCAGGTTCAGGTTGCCTAATAGTCTCAAATATCAATCCTACTGGTGACTACCTATTTGTTTCTTCCTAAGATTATATATTCAACCTAAATGCAGTAAATAATGTCTAATCCCATCACTCACTTTATACTTTGCCTGATTTCCTAATGTCTCTATTGATGTCTGCTTTCCTAAATATTTTCCCCAGTTCACCATGTGAGTGACTCTTCACATGTGATGATATTTACTTTCACTCTTTAACCGAAACCCTATTGATAAAGAATTTTTGGTCCAAATCCTGTACTCACTCTTCTTCTGAAAGCTACTGACAATCTTCCTAATCTTACTGAGTTTCCATGTTTGAGTGGAAGTTCTCTTTTTCATTCAATCATCCAAGGTACAAGGTCCTATGCCATTGATTATCGATTTATCTGAGACATATATGCGGAACATAATTCAAAGCTAAATATCACAATCAACAGCTCAATGCCCTTATGAGCTTCAAATCTTACCTAGATTTCTGTTTTCATACTTATATTTTATGTCTATGTTTTAATAAATGTCACAGGTTCCCAATACCATTATTCATCCAGCAGAATGATTCCTAACCCAAATCAAACATGTTATTAAACCCTAAACATACACTCTTCCCACAATCTCACTTAACAAAAGACCAGGGACAGTGTTGATCTTACAATACAGGAATGTAGGGGATCTTCCATAAGCTGAAAACCTAAAAGGTCCATGCAGATGTGATCCCTGGAGAAGATATAAACAGCTATGAAGGACCTTAAAGAGCAAAACTCATCTTCCATTGCAAACAACCTGGTCAGGATGAAGGGTTGTATCTGAATGAGCCTCTCTGTTCTCAATGTAGAGAAAATGGACCTTACCAGGCCTGTGTGGAGAGCTGTTCCTGGGTGCCTATGGTTGATTCACCATTCTAACTTGTGAAAGTGTCACAGGAAGTAGGGGCAGCCTCTATCTCATGGGACCCTTGGAAGCACCTGTTAGGACAAAGTGATTGCCAAGGCACTGTCCTCATTCACTACCTGAAGTAAGTGATCTCACCTCTCTTCCTTGGTGATGGAACTCTCTGAACTTGGGATGCAGAAGCCAGGCAACCAGAGCCAGTCCCAGTCCCAGTCCCAGTGAGGTCACTTGTTTGGATTTACCAAGGACAGAGTCAGTGTTTCCTGGAACCTACTGATGTGAGGATGGCCAAATGCCAGGAGAGCTTTGTAGAGGGGCCTTTCTTGAGAGAAAGGTACTTGCCCACTTCTGGCTCCTGACAACGTCACAGATTTGGCCAAGGAGACCATATCTGAGACAGGACAGGCCATTTGGGGGAACATAGTATGGCCTACCAGTCAGACGACACTCAGGATAGTCAAAGAATTACTTGGGGGAAGGAGGTGTCTTTGTGGGTGTGGGAGTGAGTTTGTGGTTTTTTCTCATGTTCTGAGAATAAGTAGGAAAGGCAGTTTGTTAGGTTTGGAGTGGACTGTGTCTAGTAATTGCTTTGACAATGCGAGTTTCTATGTCTGTGTAACTCTCTGTGTCCGTGGTTGTATTCATTAGAAAAGAGAATTCATCTATGGATGTGTCCTGTCTAGTAGAAAGAATTGCAGCATTTATCCTGCCTAATTTATGAATGGACTGTGACTTGCCTTATCAATGGGCAACACGTACTATCTTCCTAAGTTCCTGTTTTCTTTCTGAATCTGGCCACTCTCCAGAGTAGGCTCATCGTTTTTTGTCCAAGTTATGTACCACCTCCAACCTGTGTGACATGGCCATGTATTCTATAGCTGAAAGGAAAGGGAGCATCTCAGAAAACTCAGATATCAGTGTGACAAGGAAAGTCTCAGTGGAAAAAACCTGCTTTGGGCCTTTTGCATCCCTATTCCTCTGTTGCCCTGAATGTCAGGAAGGTCTTTGCCTCAGGCCACCCCTTTGTGAATCCTGAAGAAAACAGTTTTCAAATGGAAATGAATGGGAATCACCTGTGGCTGTTTGCTAAAATGCTTTGAGAGATATGTGTGTGAATCAGCCTCTTGGCCGTGCGTGAGGCTGTGTCTTAGATATTCAGCGCCTAATGGATCTTAAGAAAGATCCCATGTGTGCATCCAAAACCAAAATGTCTAAAAAAATCAGTCATTGTAGATGAAGTTTATTGCCTTTCTCTGTTAGGTTCCTGACCTCCATCAAGTTAATTTGGGGATCCTTTGAATTAATCGAGTTTTTCAAAGCCCTGCAGAGGCTAGCCCATAGGTGCTTGGGTTTTCTAATGAATCCAAATCACATAAAGAATCTATACCTGACAGTCAGTAGGCCTCAAATTGGAGAAGCAGAACAGTATTAGTGGCAGGCCTATTAAATCACTCCTTGTTTACAGGAAGGGTGCCCAGGTCACACTGACTTTAGGCAAATGAGGGCAAGGGAGATTATTTCAGACTCTGTCTTGTGCTTTACCCCTCATGGAAACCTCCAGCCAGAGGTAATGATGAGTGTCTATATGGAAGAAGATGAGGGCAATGTGGGAGTGTTTTGGATTTAATTGTGGTCATTTATTTGGCTGTTGGAAGAGATGACTGGGTCCACCTGGGCTTTAACTCGGGTTTGATTCATCTTAGAGACTCAGTTCTGGAACTGACCTCAGAGAAGTATTGACATGAATTGTGTTGGGATTTTAGGAGGCCACGCATTAGAGTTGCCCTTGGAAACTGAGATCTAGGCCCAGGGTGGCTTTCCACAAAGCACTGAGAATGTCAGCCAGGATATAACCTGATTTTATTCTGAAAGACTTGGCAGGCATATTTGAGAGTCAAAACACCCATGGACCTAACATTGTAGACCTCAATGGGCCTGGCCTTATGTGACCTTTAGGCCACTCTTTGGGAAGCCTTGCCTGTGAGAGTTCTCCAGATCTTTCATTGAAATGAGCTTCCACAACATTTAATGGTTCATGAATGAATTGAAACCCACTGTGGCTCCAAATTCATCTTTGAAAAATGGCTAGATAAATACCATGAAATTTTTAAAATTCCCATGACCAGGTGGCACTGGAGAACAGTTAGATCTCCTGATGCTCATCATGAGTGTACCAGACTGGGCCTTGGTTTACTGGGTTTCATGAAAATGGCATAGAACAGAGATGCCAGTAAGTTGGAACCTTCTGAGTAGTGCGCCTTGACCAGGTGTAGGCAGGTGTGTGACAAAACATCTGTGGTGGGGCCATGTGGATCTGCCATTGGCTTCAAAATAGCATGTGATTGACTTGCAGCAGCCAGCAGACCCATTTATGTAAAGGCACCTTGTTATATAGAGAGGTTTCAGGGCAATGTTCAGAATTAGGTTGCAATGGAAAAGGGGGCAATGTAGCAAGCAATGAGTGATAGAAGCCTGGATGGTGCACTCTCCTGCAGACTCTAACCCACCACAAGTGACAGACCTCCCTGCAGCACTGTGTCCCAGTTGAACTCCTTGTATTTTGTGAAGCAAATATCAAACTCACTGTGCAGCAGCAAGAAACACCACGAAAAGTGGAGGATGACCAAATGGCTTCACAGCGACATGGGGAGACACTAAGCCCCCAGTGGCCACAGTTTACCTACAATAAGAGAATTCAGCACTGCTGCCTCAGGTTCATTGGAAAATAAGAAAACATGTGGTCCAGGTCACATAGATGCAGACCCATCTTTGATGGTCTCACTAAATAGAAAGCTAAAACTTCTGACAACACCTTATATTTCAAGTGCCCAATCTCACATGCAGTTTCTCAAACAGTCTTTAGGCCAGAAGAGCTCCATGTTGATGTTGTGTTTACCATGTCCCTTGCTTTTGGAAACTCCTTTACCATCTCGAAGTTTGTGAACTCCTGAGCATTTTCCATTCCAGACATGTATTCACAAATTTTCTAACTCTTCTCCTCTAATTGTGTCTTACTTGGAGCGAAGGTAATGTCAAGGCATTCTTCTGGATCAGAGTGGGAAGTTTTGGGTTGCACATATTTGCACACACATTCGATACAATTTCCAATTTTCCATTCAAAATACAGAATCCCTGACACTATCCCATACCCTACTAGACTCTGACTACTAATCCTAATATGATGGAGAAAAATAACACAAACAGAATATAAATACAAGCAGTTCAAAGGAGGCATGATGTATATTTGGACTTGCCTTTTGCATGATAAAGTTTATGTGTTATAAATCTAGTCAATTTTTAATTAAATAGTTCTCCATGTGTTTTTAAAGTTAAAAATATGTGTATTACGGTCTCCCTTTCTCTGTAGCCTATTCAACATATGTATTTTTATATGCACATACCGAAAGCTACCTGGTATCACACCTACATTTTTGTGAGGTGGCTTCCTCAGCAAATACAAATTGTGAGAAGAGATTACTCCTCATAAACGCTTTTGGAACTGAATATTCAACCTATGGGTGAACTTCCTAGTTGAACAAAATCATACATATATCCATATTCTGTAAAATATATATTTTTGCATTTGTGGATGATATATATTTCATGATGAATTTCGATTGGCATATATATTACTACATTTTAAAGTCTGTGTGTGTGTTTGGTGTGTGTGTGTGTGTGTATATATATATATATATATATATATATTCTCCAGATTTTTCAAAATATGAAATTTATGTGTCTTATTTAGAGTCCCAAAATTCATTCATGTTCATGTATGTGGATTTATAATAAAATTTTCACAAGATTATTCTCAGAAATATTCATCCACCTGAAATACACATTTGTTTAATAGTACTGAAAACTAACTACAGTGATTGGTGCCTTCAAATCCTAATATTTCTACAGTAACTGAACCAGTTTAACATCAATGCATGTAGAATTCTATTGGACATGATGTGTATTTTGACGTTCATTTTTATTCCACATTGGTACATTACTCTTTCTTAAGTTTATGGACATGATAGGACATATATTTCATCAACAATTTCGCAAATTTATAGGCATTTGTTTCACTTTCAATCGCTTCCTGCTTCAGAACACATGTATTCCTCCAGGTTTCTTGACTGGTCTTTTCATGAGACTTCTTTCCAAACAAATTATTTTCGATTTCCATAATCAATGTGAAGCAAAACTCACACACTTTTCATGATAAACCAAAATTCTCATATTTCCATTAAATGTATAATGGGTTGGAATGAATGATTGTATATTAATATAAGGTTTCCTATATATTTTCACATTTATTTCAATCTATTATTTCAAGTTGAAACCAGTTTTATTATTTATTCACAGTATGGTCTAATCATGCATTTCCTCTGTATTCATAGACACAGGGTGCACCTTTTTGTAGCCCCAATACAAATTTATACGTCTTCAAAATATTGCTTCCAGAAATGGTGGAAGAAATACTCATGTCACCTGATCTACATATACATTTCATCACAGTAATATTCTGGACACAAAATTCAAAGGTCACACTTATGATTCTACCAAATCCTAAATAGAAAGTGAACATGGATTACTAAAAACATCCATGTCCAGGGTGCCTTATGCTCTCAAATGTCAATCCTATTGGTGACTACATATTTGTTTCTTTCTAAGATTATATGTTCAACCTCAACCCTGTTGAAAATATCTAATCCTATCACTCACTTTATACTTTGCCTGATTTCCTAATGAATCTATTGATATCTGCATTACTACATATTTTCCCCACTTCATCATTGTTAGAGACCCTTCACATGTGCTGTTATTGAAATTCACTCTCTAACCGAAACCCTATTGCTAAATAACTTTTGGTCCAAATCCTATACTCATTGTTCTTCTGATACTTACCGACTATCTTCCTGATCCTACTGACTATCTCTGTTTGAGGGGATGTTCTCTTCTACAATCAATCATCCAAGGTACAAGTTCCTATGCCATTGTATATCAATTTATCTGACATATCTGTGCAGAACGTAATTCAAGCTAAGTAATCCAATCAAGGACCCAATGACTTTCTGGACTTTAAATCTTACCTGGATTTCTGTTTTCATACTTATATTTCACCTATATATTCTTGTAAGTATTGCAGTTACCCAATACCATTATACATCCCATAGAATGATTCCTAACCCAAATCGAACTGGTTATTAAGCCTAACCATACACTGTTCCCTCAATCTAACATTACAGAAGAGCTGGAACAGAGTTGTTCTTACAATGCAGGGATGGAGGGGATCTTCCACCTACTTAGAACCTCAATGGTCCATGCAGAAATTATCCCTGGAAAACATGTAGGCAGGTATGAAGAACCTGAGAGAGCAAAGGTCATCTTCCATGGCAAACAGCCTGGTCAGGATGAAGGGTTGTGTCTGAATCAGCCTCTCTCTTCTTAATGTAGAGAAGATGGACCAAATCAAGCCTGTGTGGAGAGCTGTTCCTGGGAGGCTATGTTTGATATACCATTCTAATTTGTGAAAATGTCACAGGAATTGGGGCAGCATCCATCTCATGGGACCCTTGGAAGCAACTGTTAGAGCAAAGTGGTTGCCAAGGCAGTGACCTCATTCAGTTCCTGAAAAAAGTGACCTCACCTCACTTCCTTTGTAATGGGACTCTCTGAACTTGGGAACCAGGGAGCTAGGCCCCCAGAGCCAGTCCCAGTCCCAGTTGGCACACTTGATTGTATTTACCAAGGACAGAGTCAGTCTTTATTGGTACCAACTGATGTGAGGATGGCCAAATGCCAAGAAAGCTATGAAGATGGGTGTTTCCTGAGAAAGCAGGTAGTTGTTCTGGCAAAGACAACAGATCTGAGAAAGTACAGGCCATTTCGGGGGAACATAGTATGGCCCACCAGTCAGAGGAAACTCCGGATAATCAAAGACCTACTTCTGGGAAGGAGGTGCTTTGTGGGTGTGGGTGTGAGTTTGTGGTTTTGTCACTTGTTCTGAGAATAGGTAGGAATAGTGGATTGTTTGTTTTTGAGTGGATTGTTTCTAGAAAGTCGTTTGACATGGCGAGGGTTTCTAAAAGTGTATCCCACAGTGTCTGTGGTTGTTGACATTTGAAAAGAGAATGCATCAATGGAAGTGCCTGTCTAGTAGAAAGCTTCCCAGCATTCATCCTGCGCAATTGATGAATGGACTGCAGCTTGCCTTATGAATGGACAACACCTACTATCTTCCTAAGCTCCAGTTTTCTTCCTGAATTCTGGCCACTCTCCGGAATAGTCTCATGGTTTGGTGTCCAAGATATGTACCGCCTACAAGCTTTGTTACATGGCCATGTACTGGATACCTGAAGGCAATGGGAGCATCTCAGAAAACTCAGATATCAGTGTGACCAGTAAAGTCTCAGTGGAGAAACCCTGCTTTGGGCCTTTTGCTAACCTATTGTTCTGTTGCCCTGAATGTTAGGAATTTCTTTGCCTCAGGTAACCCCTTTGTAAAGCCTGAAGAAAACAGTTTTCAAATGAAAATGAATGGGCATCACCTGTGGCTCTTTGCTTAATTGCTTAAAAAGGGATGTTTCTGAATCAGCCCCTTGGCCCTATGTGAGGCTGGGGCTTAGATTCTCGGCAACTGATGGATCTACAGAAAGATCCCATCTCTGAATCCAAAACCAAAATGGACAAAAGAGCAGTCAATGCGGATGAAGTCTCTTGCCTTCCTCTGTAAGTCCTGACCTCTATCAAGTGAGAATAGATATCATTTGGGTAAAATGAGTTCTTCAAAGCCCTGCAGAGGCTAATGCATAGGTGCTTGGATTTTCTCATGACTCCAATTCACACAGAGGAATTTATACTCAACAATCAGTAAGAGTCAAAATGGAGAAGCAGAGCAGTATTAAGGGCAGGCCTATTTGATCACTCCTGGTTCACAGGAAGGGTGTCCAGGCCAACCTGACTTTAGGCAATTGAGGGGTAAGTGAGCTTATTTTGGACACTGTCTTGGGCTGTACCCCTCATGGAAACCTGCAGCAAGAGGTTATGATGACTGTCTCTATGGCAGAAGATGAGGGTCATGTGGGAGTGTTTTGGTTTCAATTGCGGTCATTTGTGTGGCAGTGGAATAGGCCACTAATGAGATTCGCCCTTGTAAACTGAGATCTAGCCAACTCCTTGGGAAAAATTGCCTGTGAGAGTTCTCCAGAGCTTTTATTGAAATGAGCTTCCTCACCATTTAATGGTTCCTGAATGAATTGAAACCCACAGTGCTTCCAACTTCATCTTTGAAAAGTGGCTACATAAATACCATGAAATTTTTGCCATTCCAATGACCAGGTGGCACTGGAGAACCTTTGATGTCCTTTTGCTCATCATGAGTGTACCAGACAGTGCCTTGATTGTCTGGGTTTCATGAAAATGGTGTAGAACAGAAATGCCAGTAACTTGTAGCCTACTGAATAGTGGGCCTAGAGCGGTGGTTTGCAGGTGTGTGATAAAACATCTCTTGTGGGGCCATGTGGATCAGCCATTGCTTCCAAAGGGCTTGAGACTGACATGGTGCATCCAGCAGAAACTTATATGTCTGAAACCTCTCCATGTAAAGGCATCTTTTTATATGCAGATTTTCAGGGCAATGTTCAGAATCAGGTTGCTATGGTCAAGGGGGCAATCTATGTGGGATAGAATCCTGGTTGGTGAATTCTCCTGCAGACCCTCACCCACCACATATGATAGAACTCCCTCCAGCACTGGGTCTCAGTTGAACTCGTTTTATTTAGTGAAACAAATACCAAACTCCCAGTGCAGCGGCAAGAACCACCATGAAAAGTGGAGGATGATCAAATGGCTTCACAGTCCACACGGGAGGCACTTAGCCTTAAGTGGCCACAGTTTACCTACAAAGAGTGAATTCAGCACTGCCGCCTCATGTCTTTTGGAAAATAAGAAACCATGTCCTCCAGGTTACATAGATGCAGACACAGCTTTGATGCTTTCACTAGAAATGAAGCTAAAGCTCCTGACAAAACATATATTTCAAGGATCTTCTAGCTTTCAGAGTCTGTGTTGAAATATCAGCTGTTATCCTGATTGGTTTACCCCTAAATGTAATCTGCTTCCTTTCTCTTGTAGCTTTTAAAATTCTCTCTTTATTCTGTATGTTGGGTATCTTCATTATAATGTGTCTAGGTGTGGATCTCTTATGATTTTGCACATTCGGCGTCCTGTTGGCTTCTAGGACTTGGGAGTCTGTCTCATTCTTCAAGTCTGGGAAGTTTTCTCGTATTATTTCATTGATTACATTGCTCATTCTTTTGGTTTGGACCTCTATACCTTCCTGTATCCCAATGACTCTTAAGTTTGGTCTCTTTATGTTATCCCATATTTCTCGGATGTTCTGTTCATTGTTTCTTAATAGTCTTGCTGAGCTGTCTATGTTCTTTTCAAGTTGAAATACTTTGTCTTCATTGTCTGATGTTCTATCTTCTAAGTGTTCTACTCTGATGGTAGTATTCTCAATTGAGTTTTTTAGTTGGTTTATTGCTTCCTGCATTTCTAGGATTTCTGTTTGTTATTTTTTACAACTTCTATCTCCCTGTATAATTGATCTTTTGCTTCTTGGATTTGTTTGTGTAATTCATTGTCGAAGTGATCTTTCATTGTCTGATTTTGCTGTCTAATGTCTTCCTTGAGACTCCAGATCATCTGAAGCATGTATATCCTGAGTTCTTTATCTGACATTCCATCTGCTGCAGCTATTACCTCTTCTGAAGTTGTGTTGACCTGCATTGCTTATGGTCCTTTTTTCTTTGTCTTTTCATACGGCTCGCGTTTCTTTCTGCTTGGTGAAACTGTTGTGATTTTGAAATTTTCCCCCTATATATTTATATTGCTCTTGTATATTTGAAAAGTCTTCCTTGCAGGGGCGGGGTGTGGCTGTACTGCTCCTCCAATTGGGGTGATCTATCTACCACGCTGATGGGCCGCTGGGCCTGTTCTCCTGATCGGTCACAGGTCTGCCTACCATGCAGGCGCGGGAGGCGGCTCTGCTCAGCCCCTCCTCCAATTGGTGTGACGTGTCTACAACACCCATGGACCCCTGTGGTGTTCTGCCAATCGGTCGCAGGTCTGCCTACGTTGGAGGCGCGGGCAGCGGCTCTGCTCTGCCCCTACTCCAATTGGGGTGACGTGACTACCACGCCGGCGGGTGGGTGGGCCTGTTCTGTGGTCGGTCGCAGGTTTGCCTACCTTGCGGGCATGGGTGATGAATCTGCTCTGCCCCTACTCCAAATGGGTGAAGTGTCTGCCGCGCTGACAGGCCGCTGGGCCTCTTCTGCTGGTCGGGTGCAGATTTGTCTACCTTGGGGGCGCGGGTGGTGGCTCTGCTCTGCCGCTACTCCAATTGGGGTGTTGTGACTACCAAGCCGGTAGGTTGCTGGGCCCTTTCCGGGGACGTGCAAAGAATCTGCTCTGCCCCTACTCCTATTGGGATGACGTGACTACCATGCCGGTGGGCCACTTGGATTGTACTAGGCGCGGGAGAAGGCTCTTCTCTGCAACTACTCCAATTGAGGTGACGTGACTACGACGCCTGCTGGTCACTGGGCCTGTTCTGGGCACCTGCGGCGGCTCTGCTCTTCCTCTATTCCAACTGGGGTGAAGTGATTATCATGCAGGTGTGTCACTGGGCCTGTTCCAAGCATGAGCAGCGGCTCTGCTCAGCCCCTCTGGCTTGATGACAAAGTGAAAGAGACTCGGGTGTTTGTGACTCACTTTCTTTACCAGGAGACTAACTGTTTCTGTCACCGCTGGTATCAATGAAGTTATCTCCTCCGCTGCTTTCTGATGACATCAGATCTCTGCCATGTTGGTATCCCATGCAAAAGGCAGCATTTCGTTACCTTTGCTGGGTGACCAAAGCAATGGGTGAGTCCTGACTTGCCCTCACAAGCCCCGTCTCAATCCTGTTGCCACTGCCTATGAAGGCTCGGTTGATATTTACCTCCACATTATTCAGCAAGACCCGGACCGGGAAGCAGTTTCCACGGGTTCTTTAGCCCTGAGCAAGATCAGTTCGGGGAGGCCAAATTTGGCCGCTCTGGGCTCAGTGTATGTTCTAATAGGAGCAGGCTCCAAGACGCAGTTTCTGCGGGTTCTTTAGCACTGAGCCTGAGTAATTTGTCTGCGAGACAAAGGTGAATGACATCCTGAAATTACCTGTTCTATAGCTGAATGAGCTGCGATCAGTCGAAAACAGGGATGGTGACATCAGCTCTTCAAGATGGTGGACGCTGGCTTCCTCTGTGGTCTGACCGGTATGGAGAACGGAATTGGAGCGCATCCATCCCCGTCTCAATCCCAGAATTCAGCACTGAGCACAGTAATTGCATAGCTGGCAGGAGCCCATAGAATCCGCACCACTGTATATTTGCAATGCTATCTCGTCGTTTCCCAGTGCGCGCCACAGACTCTAGCTGCAAGGCAATTTGCTGAATAAGCAGCATGACCCTCCGTGCGGACAAATCACTCGCGTTTGAGCCCCCGTAGCTGATCCTCGTGAGATGGATATATCTCCACTAGGTTTTGGAGCACCTCAAATTTATTGGAAATTCCTAACAAGATAGGTTTCAGCCGTTCTAACTCGTCATTCTCTCGCACAGTGATGCGGTACATGGGGGTAATGCACTCCATTCGCCGCCATCATGTGATCACCCAAAGTTAGTTTTCAGTACTAGGAAAAAAATATGTATTTCAGGTGGAGGAATATTTCTGAGAATAATCTTGTGAAAAGATGATTATAAATCCACATACATGAATATGAATGAATTTAGGGAGGGTATAAAAAGAAAAATATACTAAATATTTTGAAAAATCTGGAGAGTGAATATATATATATATATATATATATATATATATATATATATATATACACAGACACACACACACACAGACATTAAAAAGTAGCATTATGTATGTGAATTGAAATTCACCATGAAATATATATCATCCACAGATCCAAAAATATTCATTTTAATGTACATGGATTTATGTTGTTCAACTAAGAAGCTCACCCATATGTTGAATTTTCAGTTCCAACAGCGTTAAGTAGGAGTGATCTCTTCTCACAATTTGTATCTGCCAAGCCAGCCACCTCACCAAATGTACGGCTGATACCAGGTAGAATTCTATATGTGCTTATAAAAATACATGTGATGAATAGGCTACAGAGAAAGGGAGACAATTAATCACATATTTGTTAACTTTTAAAACACATGGAGAACTATTTCAATTAAAATTCGCTAGATTTATAACACCTACCATTTATCATACGAAAGGCAAGTCCAATTATACACCATGCCTCCTGTGAACCTCTTGTATTTGTATTCTGTTTGGGTTATTATTCTCCATCAAATTAGGATAAGAAGTCAAAGTCTAGTAGGGTATGTGTTAGTTTCAGGGATTCATTATTTTGAATGAAAAATTGGAAAATGTATCCAATGTGTATGCAAATATGTGCTACACAAATATCTTCCCACTCTCATTCAGAACAATACCTTGACATTACCTTCGCCCTACATAAGACATAATTAGAGGAGAAGATTTAGAAAATCTGTGAATACATTTGTGGAATGGAAAATGCTCAGAAGTTCACAAATTTGGAAGTGGTAGAGTAAGGGACAGAGTAATCCAAAAGTAAGGGACAGAGTAATCACTCCAAAAACATGAAGTTCTGCCAGCCTAACATCTGAAGAAACTGCCTCTGAGTTTGGGCAATGAAATATATGCTGTTGTCAGAAGCATTAGCTTAATATGTAGTGAGACCATCAAATCTGGTTCTGCATCTATGTGACCTGGAGGACATGGTTTCTTATTTTCCAATGAACATGAGGCATCAGTGCTGAATTTTCTATTTGTAGGTACAATGTGGCCACTGGTGTCTCCCCATGTGGACTGTAAATTCATTTGGTCATCCTCCACTTTCGTGGTGTTTCTTGATGCTGCACTGGGAGTTTGGTATTTGCTTCATTAAATACAAGGGTTCAACTGGGACACAGTGCTGAAGTGAGTTCTGTCAAGTGTGGTGGGTCGGGTTCTGCAGGAGAATGCACCAACCAGGCTTCTCTCCCACATAGCTTGCCCCATTGACCATAGCAACCTGATTCTGAACATTGCCCTGAAACCTCTCCATATAACAATATGCTTTTACATATAAGGTTCTACTGACTGCAAAATGTCAGTCACAATCCATTTGGAAGCCAATGGCAGATCCACATGCCCCCACCACAGATGTTTTATCACACACCTGCCAACCACTGCTCTAGTACAACTACTCAGCAGGATCCAACTTACTGGAATCTCTGTTTTACACCATTTTTATAAAACCCAGTCAATCAAGGCACTGTCCTGTATACTCACGATCAGCAACAGGACATCCAAATGTTCTCCAGTGCTACCCGGTCATGGGAATTTCAAAAATTTCATGGTATTGATCTAGCCAATTTTCAAGGATGAAGTTAGAGGCACTGTGGATTTCAATTCACTCAGAAACCATTAAATGGTGAGGAAGCTCATTTCAATGAAAACTCTGGAGAATTCTTACAGGCAAGGCTTCCAAAAGTGGCCAAAAGTCAGATTAAGCCAGGCCCATTGAGGTCTACAATGTATGGTCCATGTGTGTTTTGACTCTCAAATATGGCTGCCAAGTCTTTAAGAATAATATCATGTGATATCCTGGCTGAGATTCCCTGTGCTCTGTGGAAAGTCAACTCGGGCTTAGATGTCACTTTCCAAGGGCAACTCTCATGCCTGCCCATCTAAAATTCCAACGCAATTCCTGGCAATAATTCTCTGAGATCCATAAAGAACTCAGTCTCTAAGGGGAATCACACCAGAGTGCAAGCCTAGGTGGACCCAGTGATCTCTTCCAACCGCCAGACACATGTCCACAATTAAAACCAAAACACTCTCACATGGCTCTCATCGTCTTCCATATAGACACTCATTATATCCTCTGGCTGGAGGTTTCCATAAGGGATGCAGCCTTCGACAGTGTCCAAAATAAGCTCCCTGCCCCTCATTTGCCTAAAGTCAGGGTAGCCTGGACTCTCTTCCTGTGAACCAGGAGTGATCAAATAGGCCTGCCTTTAATATTGCTTGGCTTCTCCAACTTGAGGCCTTCTAGCTTTGGGGTTTAGATTCTTTAAGTGAATTGGAGTCATGAAAATCAAGCACCTATGGCCTAGCCTCTGCAGGGCTTTGAAGAACACATTTGACCCAAAGGATCCCTATTCTCACTTGATGGATATCAGGAACCTACCAGAGGAAGGCAAGAGAGTTCATCAAAAATATCTGATCTTTTTGCCATTTTGGTTTTGGATGCACACATGGGATTTATCTTTAGATCCATCAGGTGCTGAGAATCTAAGCCACAGCCTCACACAGGGCCAACAGGCTGATTCAGACATATCCCAATCTTAAGCAATTAAGCAAAGAGCCACAGGTGATGCCCAATCATTTCCATTTGAAAACTCTTTTCTTCAGGGTTCACAAAGTGGTGGCTTGAGGCAAAAAAATTCCTGACATTCAACAGAACAATAGGTAAGCAAAAGGACCAAAGCAGGGATTCTCCACTGAGACTTTCCTGGTCAACAGATATCTGAGATTTCTGAGAGGCTAGCCATTTCCTTCAGCTATCCAGTACATAGTCATGTCACAGATCTTGGAGGTGGTACAAATCTTGGACACAAAACCATGATACTATTCTGGAGAGTGGCCAGAATTGAGAGAGAAAACAGGAAATTAGGAAGCTTGTAGGTGTTGCCCATCCATAAGGCAAGCCAGAGTCCACTCATGAATTGGGCAGGATGAATGCTGGGAAGCTTTCTACTAGACAGGACACATCCATTGATGCATTGTCTTTTCTAATGTCTACAACAGTGGACTCAGTGGGATACACACACATAGAAACACTCGCCTTGTCAAAGGACTTAATAGAAATATTCCACTCCATACCAAACAAACCGCCTTTCCTACCTATTCTCAGAACATGAGACAAAACCACAAACTCACACCCACACCCACAAAGGCACCTCCTTCCCCCTAGTAGGTCTGTGACTCCCCGGAGTGTCCTCTGACTGGTGGGCCATACTATGTTCCCCCGAAATGACCTCTCCTGTCTCAGATCATGTCTGCTTGGCCAACTCTGTGAAGTTCTCAAGAGTCAGCGGTGAGACACTACCTGCTTTCTCAGGAAAAGCCCCTCTTCAGAGGTTTCCTGGCATTTGGCCATCCTCACATCTGTAGGTACCAAGAAAGACTGACTCTGTCCTTGGTAATTCCAAACATGTGAGACCACTGAGACTAGAACAGGGACTGTCTCTGGGTGCCTGGCTTCCTGGATCCCAAGTTCAGAGAGTTCCCTCACCAAGGAAGTGAGGTGAGATCACTTCCTTCAGGATCTGAATGATGTCACTGCCTTGGCAACCACTTTGTCCTAACAGTTGCTTCCAAAAGTACCATGAGGTGGAGGCTGCTCCGATTTTCATGTGACACTTTCTCTAGTTAGAATGTTATATCAACCATAAGCACCCGGGAACAGCTTCCACACAGGACTGGTTTGGTCCATGTTCTATACATTAAGAAGAGAGAGACTGATTCAGACACAACCCTTCATCCTGACCAGGATGATTGCCATGGAAGATGACTTTTGCTTTCTGAGTTACTTCATAGCTGACTTCATCTTCACCAGGGATCATTTCTGCATGAACATTTGAGTTTCTCAGCAGGTGAAGATCCCCTAGATTCCTGTAGTTTAATACCCACACTGTTTCTGCTCTCCTGCAAAGTTAGTGTATGGTTAGGGATAATAATATTTTCGATTTGGGTTAGGAATCATTCTGCAGGATGAATAATGGAATTGGGAACCTGTGATATTTATAAGAATATATAGGTGAAATATATGTATGAAAACGGGAATCTAAGAAAGATTTGAAGCCCAGAAGGGCATTGGGCCCTTGGTTTGGATACTTAGTGTTGAATTATGTTCTGTACAATTGTCTCAGTTAAATCGAAATACAATGGCATAGGACCTAGTACCTTGGATGATTGAATGTAGAAGGGAACATCCAGTCAAAAAGGGATAGTCGGTAGGATTAGGAAGATAGTCAGTAGGTTTAGGAAGAAGAGTGAGTATATTATTTGGAATAAAAAGCTTCTTTAGCAATAGGGTTTTGTTTAGAGAGTGAATGGAAATGTCAGCACATGTGAAGAGTCAGGGAAAATGATGAACTGGGGAAAATATGTAGGAAAGCAGGTGTCAATAGAGACATTACGAAATCAGGCAATGTATAAAGTGAGTGATAGGATTAGACATTTTCAACAGGCTTGAGTTTGAATATATAATCATAGGAAAAAACAAATATGTCGTCACGAATGGGAATGACATTTGAGAGCATTAGGCAACCTGGACATGGATGTTATTAGTTATCAACATTCACTTTCCTTTTAGGCTTTGGTACAATCATAAGTGTGACATTTTATTTTTTTTTGTTCAGAATATTACTGTGATAAAATGTATATGTAGATCAGGTGACATGGTATTTCTTTCACCATTTCTGGGAGCAATAATTTGAAGATGTATACATTAGTATTAGGGGCACAAAGAGGTGTAACCTGTTTCTATGAATATAGAGATAATGCATGAATAGACCGTACTATGAATAAATAACATAACTGATTCCACTTTAAATAATGGATTGAATTGATATGTGAAAATATATAAGAAATCTTATATTGATATACAATCATTCATTCCAACCAGTTATATTTCTAATGGTAATATTAGGATTATGGTTTATGATGAATGGTGTTTGAGTTTTGCTTTATAAGTGATGATGTTAAATGAAAATAATGTGTTTGGAAAGAAGTCTCATGAAAAGACCAGTCAAGAAACATGGAGGAATGCATGTGTTCTGAATCAGGAAGTGATTGATCGTGAAACAAATGCCTATAAATTTTCTAATTTGTGACTGAAATATATATACTATGATGTGCATAAACTGAAGACATAGTAACCTACAAGTGTTGAATAAAAATGAAAGTCAAAATACACATCATGTCCCCTAGTAATCTACTTACATTCATTTTAAACTGGCTAAGTAACTGTAGAAATATTAGGGTTTGTATGCACCATTCACTGAATTTAGTTTTCAGTACTAGGAAACAATATGTATTGCAGGTGGATGATTATTTCTGAGAATTATCTTGTTGAAAGTTGATTATAAATCACAGATATGAATATGAATGAATTTAGGGAGTGTATAATAAGACACATATATTTCATATTTCATATTTTGAAAAATCTGGAGAGTATATATATATATATATATATATATATATATATATATATATATATACACACACACACACGCACATGCACAGATATTAAAAAGTAGCAATACAGGAGATCCATTATGAAGGCAGGCATGGAGAAATCAAGTCTATGATCTCTTCAGCTACACGGGCATAGGGAGTCGTAAACTGTCTAAATGCTGTTTGCTCAGAATCACTAGGCAATGTTGACCTGTTGTGAATCTGGGGCGAACAGTCTGAGCCCCTCAGAACACACACAGAACCCGGATTGGCTGCATTCAAGCTTAGATTCGTCTGGTTTTTGTGACTCAGCACTAACATTCCCGCTGAAATAACTGGTCGGGCTTTTTGAATTGACAGAGTTAAAAGACAACTGAGCCTTCATAGGCAGTGGCCACAGGATTGAAATGGGGCTTGGGAGAGATAGTCAGGACCCACCTGTTGCATTGGTCACCCAGCAAAGGGAACGAACGGTCACCATTTTAATGGGATACCACCATGGCAGAGAACTGACATTACAGGCGGAGGAGATAACTTCATTGAAACCAACGCGACAAGTGTGTAATCCCATTGCCATCTCTCTCAAAACCACGGGGAAACCTCAAGGGCCCTTCCCAGCTCTGCCGTAATGGCCCCTCCCAGCTCTCCCAGGAGCTCGATAGCCAGACCTAGGGAATCAGGATTGGCTTGGGACTCGCGGCGTGGAATTCCCGGCTACCACTCCCACCAGTGCTGACAATTGAGGTCTCTTACACCACCTACCGGGGGCATGGCTCCCGGAGGACAAGAAAATTCGCTGGGGGTTCTCAGGCCAAAGCACTACAAACTTAGGGTCTGAGGGAGGCAAACAGAGAGAGTGTGCCCAGGCGTTCATTAAAACAGGGCTACCAGGAGCAGAGGCCTGGCATGTAACCAGTATTGTGGTGAGCGTCAAAGGTGAGCGGGGCCTGGCTTGAGGAAGCACAAGAGAAGGCCCTAGGCACTCAGGATTGGAGACTCGCCCAGTCTGAGAGGAAGAGCTGCTGCACAGTGATTGGTTCCCACTTATTGAGAGGAGAATCTTGGCCCAGTGCACACAGTTCCACCTACTGGAAGAGAAGTAAATTGAACTCTAGGACTGCATGTATTAATATTATTATTTTATTTCTATGTTTTTCTTTTTCTTTGATTTTCATTTTTGTTTTTGTTCTTTAACTTTTTTAATGTTTTTATTTTTTTAATTTTTCATTTTATTATTATTATTATTATTTTAAATTTTAATTTTCATTTTTAAATTATCATTATTACTTAAAATTTTCTTTATTTTCTATTTTTTTTCTTTTATCTTTTCATTTCTTTTCAATTTTCTTATACCCCCTTCTTTGAATTCTACCTGCCTACTCTCATTCTCCTTAGTGACTTCTTCCCTTCCCTTCTAATATCTTTCCTTCCAAGCATCAAATAAATTTATAAGAGTAAGCAGTAACTCAGTAGTCAAACAGAACAAGAAGTAACATGAGCAGCATAAAAAAGCAAGGAAGAAAAAAAGTACAAACAATGAAGCACAGCCTAAATATTCAAGAGCATCTAGAGTCATCAGAAAAATGGTCATATAAAGAACTCAAGGAATACCTTAGACAGATGGAATGGAACCTTAAAGAGGATACGAGACAACAAGAACAGTGAAAGAACGCATTGAAAATGAATTACATAAACAGATAAAATAAGAAATTAAGCATCTTTATCAGGAGATAGAGATTATTAGAAAAATCAAACAATAATTCTAGAAATGAAGGAAATGATAAACCAAATTAAAAACTCAATTGAGAGTATCACTAACAGAGTGGAGCAAGTAGAAGACAGAATGTCAGATAATGAAGACAAAATATATCATCTTGAAAAAAAACTCTAGCCAAGAAAGAAATGCTGTAAAAAATTATGAGAAAACATCCAAGAGATATGGGATAACATAAAAAAACAAACTTATGAGTCATCCGGAAAGAGGAAGGTACAGAGATTCAAACCAAGGGAATGAGTAACCTGCTGAATGAAATAATTAGAGAAAACTTTCCAGAAATAAAAATGGAAACAGATAAACAAATTGTAGATGCTTACAGGACACTGAGCACACAAAATCACAGTAGACCAATGCCAAGACACATTGTTATAAAGATATCCAATATACAAAACAAAGAGAAAATATTAAAAGCTACCAGAGAAAGGAGGCAGATTACAATCAGGGGTAAACCAAAAAGGTTAACAATGGATTTTTTTATCACAGATGCTGGAAGTGAGAAGATCCTGGAACAACGTATTTCAAACACTGAAAGACAATGGATGCCAACCAAGAATTATGTATCCAGCAAAATTAAGCTTATTGTAAGACAACGAAATAAAAATATTTCATGATAAACAAAAGCTAAAAGAATTTGCAGCCAGAAAACCAGCATTGGAAAGCATCTTGAGCAAAACACTACACGAGGAAGAAATGAAAATCAACAACGAAAACCATCAGTGGGAAGTGCCTCAGTAATGACAGAGGGCGGGGAAAAGCTAATCATGGAGAAACAAACTAATTTAAAAAAAAGATATAAGCAAACATGGGTGGCAGTACAAACCATATATCAATAGTAACTCTAAACGTTAATGGCTTAAACTCTCCAATAAAGTGACATAGGCTTGTAACTTGAATTAAAAAAAAAAACAAATCCAACAATATGTTGCCTCCAGGCGACACATCTGAATGGAAAAGACATACACAAGCTGAAGGTGAAAGATTGGGAAAATGTATACCATGCAAACAGTCCTCATAAGCAAGCAGGGGTGGCCATCCTCCTATCGAATAAAATCGACCTCAAGACTAATTTAATCAAAAGGGATAAGGAAGGACATTATATACTGTTAACAGAAACCATTCACTGACAAGACATAACAATTATCAATATTCACGCAGCAAATAATGGTGCTGCGACGTTCATAAAACAAATTCTCCTCAAGTTCAAGAATCAAATAGACCACAATACAATAATTATGGGTGACTTCAACTCACCTCTCTCACCATTGGACAGATCCTCCAAACAAAAGTTGAATAAAGAAACTATAGAACTCAAAATCACAATCAATACCCTAGACTTAACTGACATATATAGAATATATCAACCATCATCAAGTGGATATACTTTTTTCTCAGCAGCACATGGATCCTTCTCAAAAATAGACCATATGTTATGCCATAGGGCAACCCTCAGTAAATATAAAGGGGAGGAGATAATACCATGAATTTTTTGTGATCATAATGGAATGAAACTGGAAACCAATGATAAAAGGAAAAAGAAAAAACCATACATCACCTACAAAATGAACAATATGTTACTGAATGATCAATGGGTTACAGAAGACATAAAGGAGGAAATAATAAAATTCTTAGAGATAAATGAAAATACAGACACAGCATATCAGATTCTATGGGACACAATGAAAGAAGTTTTAAGAGGTAAATTCATCGCCTGGAGGTCATTCCTCAAAAAAAGAAAAAAAAAAAACAAATAAATGAGCTCACACTTTATCTCAAAGCCCTAGAAAAGGAAGAGCAAAACAACAGCAAATGTAGCAGAAGGCAAGAAATAATTAAAATCAGAGCGAAATTGAAACAAAAGAAACTATTGAAAAAATTAACAAAACTAAAAGTTGGTTCTTCGAAAAGATAAATAAGATTGACAGACCCTTAGCCATGCTAACGAAGAGAAGAAGAGAGAGAACTCAAATTACTAACATACGGGATGAAAAAGGCAATATCACAACAGATGCAACATAAATACAGAAGAAAATTAGAAATTATTTGGAAAACTGTATTCCAATAAAATAGAAAATAGTGAAGACATCGATAAATTTCTTATGTCATATGATTTGCCCAGACTGAGTCATAAGGGAACACACAATTTAAACAGACCAATATCAATGGATGAAGTAGAAGAAGCAATCAAAAGACTACCAACCAAGAAAAGCCCAGGACCGGATGGGTATACAGCAGAGTTTTACAAAACCTTTAAAGAAGAATTAATACCAATACTTTTCTAGTTATTCAGAAAATAGAAAAACTGGGAGCTCTGCCAAATTCATTTTATGAGGCCAACATCACCCTGATTCTGAAACCAGACAAAGACACCTCAAAGAAAGAAAACTACAGACCAATATCTCTGATGAACCTAGATGCAAGAATCCTCATTAAAATTCTGGTGAATTGGATACAAAGGCACATCAATAAAATTGTGCACCATGATCAACTAGGATTCATCCCTGGGATGCAAGGAGGGTTCAATATATGGAAATCAATAAATGTTATTCACAACATCATTGGACTTAAAGATAAGAACCATATGATCATCTCGATAGACGCAGAAAAACCATTCAACAAAGTAGAGCATTCCTTTATGTTCAAAACATTTTAAAAACTAGGGATAACAGAAACTTACCTCGACATTGTAAAAGCTATCTATGTTAAGCCTCAGGCTAGCATCATTCTGAATGGAGAAAAATTGAAGGCATTCGCTTTAAAATCTGGAACAAGACAGGGATGTCCTCTATCACCACTTCCATTCAATATATTTCTCGAAAAACTGGCCAGAGCAATTAGAGAGATGAAAGATATTAAAGGCATAAAAACAGGAAAAGAAGAACTTAAATTATCACTATTTGCAGATGACATGATTCTATACATAGAAGACCCAAAAGGGTCTACAGAAAAAACTACTAGAACTAATAAATGAATGCAGCAATGTGGCAGGATACAAAATCAACATGCATAAATCAAAGGCATTTCTGTATATTAGCGACAAAACTTCTGAAACAAAAATGAGTCCAAACACTGCATTCCCAATTTCTTCAAAATAATTAAATACTTGGGAATCAACCTAACAAAAGAGGTGAAAGATTTATATAATGCAAACTACAGAACCCTAAAAAGAGAAATAGAATAAGATCTTAGAAGATCGAAAAATATACCCCTTTCATGGATAGGCAGAACTAACATCATCAATATGGCGATATTACCAAAAGTTCTCTATAGGTTTAATGCAATGCCAATCAAAATCCCAAAGGAATTTTTTGTAGAAATAGATAAAGCAATCATGAAATTCGAATAGAAAAATAAAAGACCCAGAATAGCAAAAGCAATTCGAAGCAGGAAGTGTGAATCAGGCAGTATAGCGATACCAGATTTCAAACTATATTACAGAGCAATCATAATAAAAACAGCATGGTACTGGTACCAAAACAGGCGGGTGGACCAATGGTACAGAATGGAGGACACAGAGACTAATCCAAAAAGCTACAACTATCTTATATTTGATAAAAGAGCTAATGGCCTGCAATGGAGGAAGGATGGCATCTTCATCAAATGGTGTTGGGTAAACTGGAAATCCATATGCAACAAAATGAAACTGAATCCCCTCCTCTCGCCCTGCACAAAAGTTAACTCAAAGTGGATCAAGGAGCTAGATTCAAATCAGAGTCTCTACGTCTGATAGAAGAAAAAGTTGGCTCAGATCTACATATTGTGTGGTCAGGCTCCAAATTCCTTAATAGGACACCCATAGAACAAGAGTTAATAACAAGAATCAAGAAATGGGACTTACTTAAACTGAATTTTTTTTTCTCAGAAAGAGAAACAATAAGAGAGGTAAATATGGAGCCTACATCATGGGAACAAATTTTTAGTCCTCACCCTTCACATGGAGCCCTAATATCTAGAGTATACAAAGTATACAAAGAACTCAGAAAATTAGACAATAATATAACCAATAACCCAATGGGCCAAGGACCTGAACAGAAACTTCTCAGAGGAGGACATAGAATCAATTAACAAGTACATGAAAAAATGCTCTCCATTTCTAGCAGTAAGAGAAATGCAAATAAAAACCACCCTAAAATACCATCTCAATCCAGTGAGATTGGCAGCCATAATGAAGTCAAACAACAACAAGTGCTGGCGAGGATGTGGGGAAAAGGGTACTCTTTTACATTGCTGGTGGGACTGAAACTGGTGCAGCCAATTTGGAAAGCAGTATGGAGACTCCTGTGAAAGTTTGGAATGGAAGCACCATTTGACCCAGCTATTGCCCTTCTTGGACTATTCCCTGAAGACCTTAAAAGAGCGTACTACAGGGATACTGCCACATCGATTTTCATAGCAGCACAATTCACAATTTCTACACTGTGGAACCAACCCAGATGACCTTCAATAGATGAATGAATAAAAAAAATGTGACTTTTATATATTATGGAGGATTACGCAGCACTAAAATATGACAAAATCATGGAATTTGCAGGGAAATGCATGGCACTAGAGCAGATTATGCTTAGTGAATCTAGCCAATCCCTAAAAAACAAATACCAAATGTCTTCTTTGATATAATGAGAGCAACTAAGAACAGAGCAGGGAGGAAGAGCATGAAGAAAAGATTAACATTAAGCAGAAACATGAGGTGGGAGGGAAAGGGAGAGAAGAGGGAAATTGCATGATAATGGAGAGAGACACTTATTGTTACACAAAATTACATATAAGAGGTTGTGGGAAAATAAACAAGGAGAGAAATGAATTACAGTAGGTATGGTAGAGAGAAAAGATGGGAAGAGAAGGGAGGGGGGATAGTAGAGTATAGGAAAGGTAGCAGAATACAACAGTAACTAATAGGGCATTATGTAAAAATATGGATGTGTAACTGATGTGATTCTGCAATCTGTATTTGGAGTAAAAATGGGAGTTCATAACCCACTTGAATCTAATGTATGAAATATGATATGTCAAGAGCTTTGTAATGTTTTGAGCAACCAATAAAAAAAAGTAGCGATATATATGCCAATAGAAATTCATCATGAAATATATATAATCCACAGATTGAAAAATATTAATTTTACTGAACATGAAATTATGTATAATGTTATTCAACTAGGAAGCTCACCCATTGGTTGAATTTTCAGTTCCAACAGCGTTTAGGAGGAGTGATCTCTTCTCTCAATTTGCATCTGCCAATTCAGCCACCTCACAAGTGTATACGAGTGATATCAGGTAGGATTCTATAAGTGCATATAAAAATACATGTGCTGAATAGGCTACAGAGAAAGGGAGACAGGGATTCATATATTTGTTAATTTTAAAAACACATGTAGAACTATTTCAACAAAAAATTGACTAGATTTATAACTCCTACAAAATATAATGCAAAAGGCAATTCCAACTATACACCATGCCTCCTCTGAACTGCTTGTATTTCTATTTTTTTGGGTTATTTTTCACCATCATATTAGGATCATTAGTCAGAGTCTAGTAGGGTATGGGTTAGTGTCAGGGATTCAGTATTTCAAATGGAAAATTGAAAAATGAATCCAATGCGTATGTAAATATGTGCTACACAAAAATCTTCTCACTCACATCCAGAACAATGCCTTGACATTACCTTCACCCAAGTAAGACACAATTATAGTAGAAAAGTGTGAAAATCTATGAACACTTATATGGAATGGAATATGCTCGGGAGTTCACAACCTTGGAGGTGGTAGAGGCGTTTCCAAAAGTAAAGAACAGGGTAAACACTCCAGAAACAAAGAGCTCTGCTGGCCTAAGTCTTCTTGGAATACTGCCTCTGAGGTTGGGCACATGAAATATATGTTGTTGTCATGAGCTTTGGCTTCCTTTGTAGTGAGACCATCAAAGCTGGGTCTGCATCTATGTGACCTGGAAGACATGATTTCTTATTTTCCAATGAACATGATGCAGCAGTGCTCAATTTTCTCTTTGTAGGTAAACTGTGTCCACTGGAGGCTAAGTGTCTCCCAGTGGGGACTGTGAAGACATTTGATCATCCTCCACTTTTCGTGGTGTGTCTTGCTGCTACACTGGGAATTTGGTACTTGCTTCACACAATATAAGAAGTTCATCTGGGATACAGTGCTGGAGGGTTTTCTGTCACATGGGGTGGGTTAGCGTCTGCAGGAGAATGTACCAACCAGGCTTCTATCCCACATAGCTTGTCCCAATAACCATAGCAACCTGATTATGAACATTGCCCTGAAACCTCTCCACATAACAAGATGCCTTTACCTACAAGGGAATGGGGGCTGCACCATATCAGTCACAAGCCATTTGTAAGCCGATAGCCGATCCACATGGCCCCACCTTGATGTTTCATCACACACATGCCCACCACTACTCTAGGCCCACTACTCACCAGGCTCCAAATTCCTGGCATCTCGTATTCTACACCATTTTCATGAAACCCAGTCAAACAAGGCACTGTCTGGTATACACATGATCAGCAACAGGACATCCAAAGTTTCTGCAGTGCCACCTGGTCATGGGAATTTCAAAACTTTTATGGTATTTATCTAGCAATTTTTCAAGGATGAAGTTAGAGGCACTGTGGGTTTCAATTCATTCAGGAACCATTAAGTGTTGAGAAAGCTCATTTCAATGAATGCTCTGGAGAACATTAAAGTCAAGGCTTCTCAAAGAGTTGCCAACAGGTCACATGAAGACAGGCCAATTGACGTCTACAATGTGAGGTCCATGTGTGTTTTGACTCTCAACTATGGCTACCAAGTCTTTCAGAATAAAATCATGTGATATCCTGGCTGAGATTCCCAGGCCTCTGTGGAAAGCCACCCTGGGCCTAGATCTCATTTTCCAAGAGTGAGTCTCATGCGTGGCCTCCTAAAATCCCAACACAATTCATGGCAATACTTCTCTGAGGTCAGTTCCAGAACTCAGGCTCTAAGGGTAAATCATACCAGGTTTCAAGCCCCGGTGGACCCAGTCATCCCTTCCAACTGCCACAAAAATGACCAAAATTAAAATAAAATCACTCTCACAGGGCCCTAATCTTCTTCCTTGTAGACACTCATCATAACCTCTAGCTGGAGGTTTCAATGAGCACAAGGTAGTGTCCAAAATAAGCTCACTTGCCCCTCATTTGCCTAAAAACATGGTGGCCTGAACACTATTCCTGTGAACCAGGAGTGATCAAATATTCCTGCTGTTAAAGTGTTCCGCTTCTCCAATTTGAGGCCTACTGGCTGAAGCCAATAAATTCGTGATGTGATTTGGAGTCATGAGAAAACCCAAGCACATATGGGCTAGCCTCTGCAGGGATTTCAAAGACTCATTTGACCCAAAGGATCCCTATTCTCACTTGATGGAGGTCAGGAACCTAAAACAAGAAGGCAAAAATATTCATCCACAATGACTTCTCTTTTGGTCATTTTGGTTTTGGAACCACATGGGATCTTTCTTTAGATCCATCAGGTGCTGAGAATCTAAGCCACAACCTCATTCAAGGACAAGAGGCTGATTCAGACACATTCCATTCCAAAGCAATTAAGCAAAGAGCCACAGGTGATGTCCATTCATTTCCATATGAAAACAGTCTTCTTAACGGGTGGCCTGAGGCAAAGACTTTCCTGACATTCAGGATCATAGAAACAGAAGTAAGCAAATGGCCCAAAGAAGGGTTTCTCCACTGAGACATTACTGGTCACACTGATATCTGAGTTTTCTGAGATGCTCCCATTCCCTTAAGCTATCCAGTACATGGCCATGTCACAGAGCCTTGTGGTGTTACATATCTGGGACTCAAAACCATGAGCCTACTCTGGAGAGTGGCTGGAAAACACGAAGAAAACAGGAACTTAAGAAGATAGTAGATGTTGCCCATCCATAAGGCAAGCTGCAGTCCATTCATCAATTGGGCAGTAAGAATGCGGGGAAGCTTTCAACTAGAGACAACGCTTCCATTGATGCATTCTCTTTTCTAATGTCTAAAACAACGGATACAGTGGGATACACAGACATAGAAACACTCACCATGTCAAAGGACTTACTAGAAATAGTCCACTCCAAACCAAACAAACCACCTTTCCTAGCTATTCTCAGAACATCAGAAAAAACCACAAACTCACACCTACAATGGCAAAGGCGATTCTTTCCCCCAAGTAGGTCTGTGATTATCCGGAGTGTCTTCTGACTGGTGGGCCATATTACGTTCCCCAAAAAATGACCTGTCCTGTTTCAGATCTGGTCTCCTTGGCCAATTCTGTGAAGTTGTCAGGAGCCAGTGGTTCGCCACTACCTACTTTCTCAGGAAAGGCCCCTCTTCCGAACTCTGCTGGAATTTGGCCATCCTCACATCAGTAGGTACCAAGAAAGACTGACTATGTCTTTGGGAAAAGCAAACAAGTTAGCCCACTGGGACTCGGAGTGAGACTGACTCTGGGTGCCTGGCTTCCTGGATCCCAAGTTCAGAGAATTCCATCACCAAGGAAGTGAAGTGAGGTCACTTCTTTCAGGAACTGAATATGGTCACTGCCTTGGTAACCACTTTGTCCTAACAGTTGCTTCCAAGGTTCCCATGAGATGGAGGCTGCCCCAAAATCCTGTGACACATTCAGAAGTTAGAATGGTATATCAACCATAGGCACCCGGGAACAGCTCTCCACACAGGCCTGCATAGGTCCATCTTCTCTACTTTAAGAAGGCAGAGGCTGATTCAGACACATCAATTCATCCTGACCAGGTTGTTTGCCACGGAAGATGACTATTGCTCTCTCAGGTCCTACATAGCTGCCTACATATTCTCCAAGGATCATGTCTCCATGGATCTTTTAGGTTCTCAGCAGGTGGAAAATCATCTACATTCCTATATTGTAAGACCCACTCTGTCCCTGCTCTTCTGTAAGTTGTATTGAAGGAAGAGTGTATGGTTAGGGTTAATAATAGGTTCGATTTGGGTTATGAATCATTCTGCAGGATGAATAATGGCATTGGCAACCTGCGATATTTACAAGAGTATATATGTGAAATATAACCATGAAAGCAGAAATCTAGGTAAGATTTGAAGCCCAGAAGGGCATTGGGGACTTGAGTGGGATACTTAGCTTTGAGTTATGTGCTGCACAGATGTCTCAAATAAATCAATATACACTGGCATCGGACCTTGTACTTTGGATGATTGAATGTTGAAGAGAACATCCAGTCAAAAAGCGATAGTTGGTAGGATTAGGAAGGTAGTCGCTAGGTTTAGAAAGAAGAGTGAGTATAGGATTTGGAACAAAAGTTCTTTAGCAATAGGGTTTCGGGTAGAGAGTGTATGTAAATGTCAGTACATGTGAAGAGTCAGTCACAATGATGAACTGGGGAAAACATGTAGGAAAGCAGATATCAATAGAGACATTAGGAAATCAAGCAAAGCATAAAGTGTGTGATAGGGTTAGACATTTTCAACAGGGTTGAGTTTGAATATATAATCTTAGGAAGAAACGAATATGTAGTCATCAATAGGATTGATATTTGAGAGCATTAGGCAAATTGGACATTGATGTTTTTAGTAATCCATGTTCACTTTCCATTTAGGCTTTGGTACAAATATAAGTTTGACCTTTGAATTTTGTGTCCAGAATATTACTGTGATAAAATGTATATATAGATCGGGTGACATAAGTATTTCTTCCACCATTTTTGGGAGCAATATTTGAAGACTTAAAAATTAGTATTTGGGGTACAAACAGGTGTACCCGGTGTCTATGAATATAGAGATAATGCATGAATAGACCAACTGTGAATAAGTAATATAACTCGTTCCACTTTAAATGGTGGATTGAATTGATATCTGAAAATATGAAAAATCTTATATTGATATACAATCATTCATTCCAACCAGTTATATATCTAATGATCATCTTAGGGTTATGGTTTATCATGAAGGGTTTGTGAGTTTTGTTTCAAAATTGATTATGGAAATCGAAAATAATATATTTGGAAAAAAGTCTCATGAATAGACCAGTCAAGAAACATAGAGGAATACATGTGTTCTGGAGCAAGAAGTGATTGAAAGTGAAACAAATGCCTATAAATTTTCTAACTAGTGAATCAAATATATATTCTATGATGTACATAAACTGAAGAAATAGCAATGTACCAGTGTGGAATAAAAATTAACGTCAAAATACACATCATGTTCCATAGTAACCTACATGCATTGATGTTAAACTGGGTCATTTAATGTAGACATATTAGGATTTGTATGCACCTTTCACTGAAGTTAGTTTCAGTACTAGGAAACAAATATGTATTTCGGGTGGATGAATATTACTAAGAATAATCTTGTGAAAAGTTGATTATTAATCCACATACATGAACATGAATGAATTTAGGGATTGTATATAAGACACATATATTTCATATTTTTAAAAATCTGGAGAGTATAAATATATATATATATATATATATACACACACACACACACACACACACACACACACACACACACACACACAAACATAGACATTAATAAGTAGCAATATATATGCCAATCGAAATTCATCATGAAATATATATCATAAAGATGCAAAAACATTCATTTTACTGAACATGGGTTTATGTATAATGTTGTTCTAGTGGGAAGCTCACCCATAGGTTGAATTTTCAGTTCCAACAGGGTTTAGGAGGAGTGATCACTTCTCACACTTTGTATCTGCTAAGTACGTGTGATAAGAATGTACGTGTGATTCCATGCAGGATTCTATTTGTGCATATAAAAATACATGTGCTGAATAGGCTCCAGAGAATGGGAGACAGTAATTCACATATTTGTTACCTTTGAAAACACATGGAGAACTATTTCAATTAAAAATTGACTAGATTTATAACACCTACCCTTTATCATGCAAAAGGCAAGTCGAACTCTGAACTGCATGTACTTATGTACTGTTTGGGTTATTTTTCTCCATCATATTAGGATTAGTAGTCAGAGTCTAGTAGAATATGGGTTAGTGTCAGGGATTCAGAATTTCAAATGGAAAATAGGAAAATTAATCCAATGTGTATGCAAATATGTGCTACAACAAATCTTCCCACTCTCATCCAGAACCATGCCTTGACATTACCTTCGCCCCAAGTAAGACACAATTAGAGAAGAAGAGTTACAAAATCTGTGATTACATTTCTGGAATGGAAAATGCTCAAGAGTGCACAAACTTGGAGGTGGTATAGGAGTTTCCAAAAATAAGGACAGGGTACACACTCCACAAACATGGAGCTCTGCTTGCCTAAAACTTTTTGAGAAACTGCCACTGAGGTTGGGCACTGAAATATAGGTTGTTGTCATGAGTTAAGCTTCCTTTGTAGTGAGACCCTCTAAGCTGGGTCTGCATCTCTGTGACCAGGAGGACAAAGTTTCTTATTTTACAATGAACACGAGGCAGCAGTGCTGAATTCTCTCTTTGTAGGTAAACTTTGGCCACTGGGGGCTTAGTGTCTCCCCGTGTGGACTGTGAAGCCATATGGTCATCCTCCATTTCGTGGTGTTTCTTCCTGCTGCACTGGGAGTTTGGTATTTGCTTCACAAAATACAAGGAGTTCAACTGGGACAAAGTGCAAGAGGGAGTTCTGTCACGTGTGGTGGGTCAGGGTCTGCAGGATGATACAAGAACCAGGCTTCTATCCCACATAGCTTGACCCCTTGACCATAGCAACCTGATTCTGAACAATGTCCTGAAATCTCTCCATATAACAAGTTGCCTTTACACGGAAGGTTCTGCTGGCTGCGCCATGTCAGTCACAAGCCATTTGGAAGCCAATGGCAGATCCAAATGGCCCCACACAGATGTTTTATCATATACCTGCCCAACACTGCTCTAGGCCCACTACTCAACAGAGTCCAACTTACTGACATCTCTGTTCTACACCATTTACATGAAACCCAGTAAAACAAGACACTGTCTGGAACATTCATGATCAGCAACAGGTCATCCAAAGGTTCTCCAGTGCCACCTGGTGATGGGAATTTCAAAAATTTCATGGTATTTATCTAGCCATTTTTCAAGGATGAAGTTGGAGGCACTGTGAGTTTCAATTCATTCAGGAACCATTAAATGGTTAGGAAGCTCATTTCAATGAAAGCTCTGGAGAACACTCACAGGTACGGCTTCCCAAAGAGTGGTGAAAAGATCACATGATGTTTAGCTCATTTAGCTCTACAATGTGAGGTCCATATGAGTTTTGACTCTCAACGATGGGTGCCAAGTCTTTCAGAATAAAATCATGCGGTATCCTGGCTGAGAGGCCCAGTGCTCTGTGGAAAGCCACCCTGGGCCTAGAACTCAGTTTCCAAGGGCGACACTCATGCCTGGCTTCCTAAAATCTCAACACTATTCATGGCAATACTTCTCTGAGTTCAGTTGCAGAACTCAGTCTCTAAGGGAATCACACCAGAGTTCAAGCACATGTGGACCAAGTCATCTCTTCTAACCGCCACCCAAATGACCACAATTTAAATTAAAACACTCCAACTTGGCGCTCATCTTCTTCCATATAGACACACATAATAACCTCTGGCTAGAGTTTTCCATGAGGGGCACAGCTCAAGTCCGTGTCCAAAATAAGCTCTCTTGCACCTAAATTGCCTAATTCAGGGTGGCATGGACACCCTTCTTGTGAACCAGGAGAGATCAAATAGGCCTCACATTAATACTGCTCCACTTCTTCAATTTGAGGTCAACTGACTGTGGGGTTTGGATTCTTTATGTGAATTGGAGTCCTGAGAAAACCCAAGCAACCATGGGCTAGCCTCTGCAGGGCTTTGAAGATCTCATTTTACTCAAAGGATCCCTATTCTGACTTGATGGAGTTCAGGAAAGTTACAGAGGAAGGCGAGAGACCTCATCCACAAGGACTGCTCTTTGGCCGTTTTGGTTTTGGATGTACAAAAGGGATCTTTCTTTATATCCATCAGAAGGTGAGAATCTAAGCCACAGCCTCACACAGGGCAAATAGGCTGATTCAGACACATCCTCTCCAAAACAATTAAGCAAAGAACCACAGGTAATACCCATTCATTTCCATTTGAAAACTGTTTTCTTCAGGCTTCACAAAGTGGTGGCCTGAGGAAAAGGCCTTCCTGACATTCAGGGCAACAGAAGAATAGGTAAGCAAAAGGCCCCAAGCAGGGTTTCTCCACTGAGACTTTACTGATCACACTGATATCTGAGTTTTCTGAGATACTCGCCATTCCCTTTAGCTATCTAGTACATGGTCATTTCACAGAGCTTCGTGGTTGTACATATCTTAAACACAAAACCATGAGCCTATTCTGGAGAGTGGCCAGAATTCAGGAAGAAAACAGGATCTTAGGAAGATAGTAGGTGTTGCCCATCAATAAGGGAAGCTGCAGTCCATTAATAAATTGGGAAGGATGAATGCTGGGAAGCTTTCTACCTGACAGGACATATTCATTGATGCATTCTCTCTTCTAATGTCTACAACCACGGGCGCAGTGGGATACACTGACATAGAAACACTCGCGTTGTCAAACGACTTACTAGAAACCGTTCACTCCAAACAAAACAAACCTTCTTTCATACCTATTCTCAGAACATGAGACAAAACCACAAACTCACACCCACATCACAAAGGCACCTCCTTCCCCCATGTAGGTCTGTGACTATCCGGAGAGTCCTCTGACTGGTGGGCCATACTATGTTCCCGGAAATGGCCTGTTCTGTCTCAAATCTGGTCTTCTCGGCCAACTCTGTGAAGTTTTCAGGATCAAGTGGTGAGCCAATGCCTGCTTTCTCAGAAAAGCCCCCTCTTCATAGCTTTTCTTGCATTTGGCCATCCTCACATCAGTAGGTCCCAAGAAAGACTGAGTCTGTCCTTGGTAAATCAAAATAAGTCTGACAACTGGGACTGGGACTGGGACTGTCTCTGGGTGCCAGGCTTTCTGGATTCCAAGTTCAGAGAGTTCTATCACCATAGAAGTTAGGTGAGGTCACTTCCTTTTGGAACTGAATTTGGTCACTGCCTTGGCAACAACTTTGTCCTAACAGTTGCTTCTAAGGTTCCCATGAGAAGGAGGCTGCCCCTACTTTCTGTGACACTTTCACAAGTTAGAATGGTATGTCAACCATTGGCACGCAGGAGCAGCTCTCAACACATCCCTGCTTTGGTCCATCTTCTCTACATTAAGAAGAGAGTGGCTGATTCAGACACATCCCTTCATCATGAGCAGGTTGTTTGCCATGGAAGACTTTTGCTCTTTCGGGTCCTTCATAGTTGACTACATCTTCTCCAGGGATCATTTCTTCATGGACCTTTGAGGTTCTCAGCAGGTGGAAGATCCTCTATATTCCTGTATTTTAAGACCAACTCTGTCCCCGCTCTTCTGTAAAATTAGATTGAGAGAACAGTGTATGGTTAGGGTTAATAACAGGTTCAATTTGGGTGAGAAAAGAAACTACATGGTTGAGCAAACAGGGTCCTACAGTTAACAATAATATGAGAATTATTAATGGACCAGCCTGGGTGGATAAAAGCGTAGTTAACCAGGTGGACTATGTGAACCAAGACTCAAACCTCCCTTTGGGGGCCTCTGTCTTTCTTTGACGCTCTTCAAGTCGTTTTCTTAATTTACTCATAGATTCTTTTACAACTCCAGTATTGTCGGCATAAAAACATCATTCTTTCCTCAATGCAAGCAAAAAGGCACCCTTCTCTCATGAAGAGGAGGGCCAACACTCGCCTGCTCTGTAAACAACTTCAGAGAGAGAGAGGTTAAAATTTCTGTAAAGCTGTGATGTCGGTTTTTAATGTCTTTAAGCTTTGGTCTATTTCTGCTTCTAATTGTGTCTTTGGTGTGTCTCATGGACTAGGGCATTTGTTCCTGTGCCCACCCCTTCAGCAACTATTATTCCTAATAGGATGGCTAAAGTGAGGGATACAGGTTCCCAGTGGAACCGGGTTGTATGCCCCCCTATTTGATCTTTAAATCAACCTGCGTCCTGATAGAGCACTCTTGAAAACATCTGCATCATTACATAATTAATCGCATCTATTGACCATTTTATGAAAACATAAATAATGTTAAAGTGTATAGAATTATACTGTTGTAGGGATGGACAAGGAAAGGCAACTAAGATAGCACCAAAGACAGGAAAGCAGTTTTATTTGGTCACATCCATATTTAGAGGGCATTGCTTCTGTTCTAATCAATTAATCCCCTGAACCCCAAGTTTTGGTAGTTTTAGTATTTGTACCCAACATGTAAGGGAAGGGGCTCAGAAGTTCACAGTCTGCAGAAATTTACACAAATCAGTTTTTGTTTCTGTTTTTTTTCCTCTGTTCTGTGCACGTTAACTTTTCAAGGACACCTTGGAACGGGAGAGCTTTTTTGTCTCTTTTTTTTCCTCCTTGCCAGCTGTCACCATGGAGCCCAGTTGGTAACTTTTTTATCTTAGAAATGTAGCCATCTCTGTGAAGCCCCAGCTCAAGGCCAGAGTCCTTGTTCACATATTTTGTGAAAAACTGGTAAGGCGATGTCTAGCTTAGGGGTGGTGATTTTTCCAGCCAGTGGCCAAGTAGAACAGGGCAACATGAAGAGTGGAAGTTTATCTCCATTGAACTTTTTCAAAGGGACTCTTTTGCTGAAAGACCTAAAGTAAGCCTTGGTGAAGACTTCTGGAGAAGGTCATTTAAGACATTTCTGTGGACCTGGTACAGAGGGGGATGACAGGGAAGGCGATGCTGAGAGCAGCTCTGTGGATCTGAGAATGAGGAAGGAGAGATGCCAAAGAATAATGGGAAAGGGGTTTGGGATTTTCCTAGAACAAAATCTTGAGCAGTAGAACAGGTAGAGCAGAGGGGAAGATGGGAGTGAGTATTCCAAAAAGCCTGTGAGGGACTTTAAATTCTTAGAACCTGTTTTCAGTGATGACAAATCAACTTTAAAGGTCATTTTCATTACATCTTGGATAGGGGTCTGAGGGCTCTTCTCAGCTGGTTTGAGCTTTGGCTAAGCTTGCTAGAGGACTTGGTGGGACCTAGTGCAAACACTGACAGGAAAAGAGAGGAGTGAGTGGGTGGAGGGGTACCTCGGTACCTGCTTCCTCATCAAGGGGGCAATGTTCTGAGATCCAGCGGAGGTTTGGGTTTTTGATCTAGTAATTGGAGGGGAGAAATCAGGTTGCTGAGGTGGGAGTGAAAGCAGAGAGTCTAGAGCAGAAGGCTGAGGGTGAGGAACTATTGGGGAAGCATAGTACAGGATGTGAGCGAAGGAGGGAAAAGGATTCCACATAAGGGAATTTCCCCCTTTTGAGCACTTGCCGAAGTTAAAAATGTCATGCAGAATTTGAAGATCTAGAGAACCCTCTGGGGGCCATAGTTTTTGGTTGTCTAATTGGTAATATGGCCAATGCTGTGTACTGAATTTGATGAGGAGTTTGGGTTCCACCAGGCAGCCCCTGTATGCTCACATCCCCATGACTTACACAAGAAGTTGGCTTTCCCCCCACAAAGCCGTGGCTGTTTGTCGCTTTGATAGTCTGCCGGGCATACATAGTAATATAGGCTAGCCAACCTGCATCTGGCTCGCGTGTCCCTGCATCCATAATGTTTGTTTCAATTATCTATGGTATGGAAGGGATTTAATGAAATTTTAGTGAGATCCTCTTCATCAGGTATATCTCAATAGGAAAGACCTCTACCGAGCTGAAAAATGTCTGGGTGGAGAGATAGCCACCAGATCCCTAAGGGGGCCGTTAAGGTCTCTTTAATGGTTCTATTTATTTTTTCTACCTGTCCTGAGTTCTGAGATATATAAGCATAATGTAACTTCCAATTAATCTACAGGGTCCTGGTTAACACCTGACTTACCTGGGCCATGAACACCAGTCCATTATCAGTCCATTAGGCAGATCGTATCTTGGAAAAATATCTTTCAGGATCTTCTTGAAAACCATTTGCGCCGTTTTTTTTTTTTTTTTTTTTTTTGTGTGTGTGTGTGTGTAAGGTTTCAATCCATCCTGAAAATGTATCTACAAAGACTAGGAGATATTTAAGTACATACCTTGCTGGCTTAATTTCAGTAATGTCCACTTCCCAGAATTGTCCTGGTCTGGTTCCTCATAGGTGCTTTCCTCTAGGAAACTTGGAAGGGTAAGCATTACCCACTTGACGGACCCGACAGGCTTTTGTTACCCGTTCAGTTATTTCCTTTTGCTGTGAGTTGGTTAGTGGAGAACTCTGTTCTTAATCCTACAGTAATGCCTGCAGTTTCTTTGAACCAAGGTGAGTGAGTTGATGTACATTTTTAACGTAGTGTAGGGCTTGCTGTAATTGCAGGCTGAGCTCAGTGAAGTTGAGGTGTTCAGTGTCAGTGTCCTTAGATGTTATCAAAAACTTCCTGGTACTCAGGGTTCCATTGGAATTGGGCATCTTCCTTTAACAGCGGTATAAAGGAGCAGCTAAGGACGCAAACCCAGGAATCCATAACCTGCAACAGCCAGCAGTCCCAAGAAATTCTCTGAGTTGTCTGCTGTAAGATGGGGGTGGTATCTACACAATGGTTTGTTTTCTTGGCTCAGTGAGCCATCGTTTACTGCCCCTAAGGGAGTAGCCCAGGAAGATTACTTCATGCTAGCAAATTTGGGACTTTTTGGCCGAAACTCTATACCCGAGTTGAGCAAGCTCATATAATAGTGCTTGGGTCCCAGACTCACAGTTTTCCTTGGTGTTGGCTGCCAGTAGCAGGTCATCCACGTATTGAAGCTGGGTAACTTCAGGGTGCGTAGTTCTGAAGTTGTTGAGATCTCTGTGGAGGGCTTCATCAAAGAGAGTGCGGGAGTTTTTGAACCCCTGTGGGAGTCTAGTCCAAGTTAGTTGACCAGACGTTTTGGTTTCTGTGTCTACCCACCCGAAAGCAAACAGCAACTGACTATCTTTATGCAGAGGCAAGCAAAAGAAAGAATCTTTTAAGTTCAGAACAGTATATAATTTCCACTCAGGGTTCAGAGTGCTAAGCAGATTGTACGGATTAGGTACCGTGGGGTGAATGTCCTGCACTCTTTTGTTGATCTCTCTTAGGTCTTTAATGGGCAATAGTCCCCGGTTCCTGGCTTTTTTTTTCTAGTAGCGGGGGAGTGTTCCAGGCTGATTGACAGGGCCTTAGGACCCCTAAGGCCAGATATTTCTGAATATGGGGCCTTATCCCACCTTTAGTTTTTTTGCTTAGAGGATATTATTTGACATTGATTGGGGAGACTGAGGTTTTTAACTCCACTGTTATTGGAGGTTGTTTCACGGCCAGACCTAACACAGCAGTTTTTGCCCAGGCATCTGGGTAATCTGTTATCCATTTTTGGGGTAGCTTGCCTGTTTGATCAGTCTTGGGGGGTGTGAAGAGTGGACGTTCATCTTCTACTAATATAGTTAAAGCGGTGACTATAGGAGTTTTACTGAAAGATTTAGAAATTTCATTTGGGGGCCTTCAGGGTTAAAAGTTATTTTGGCCCAGAGCTTGGTGAGCAGATCTCTGCCCATCAATGGGTGCGGGCATTCTGGGATTACTAGGAAGGAGTGATGGATTTTTCCTTTCCCCAGGTCCATGGTCCTCTTTGTTGTCTAAGCCCGATATTTACTGTCATCAGCCCTTTGAACTAGAGACCTTTTATTTGATAGAGGGCCCAATGGGGCCTTAAGGGCTGAGTATACTGCTCCTGTATTCAATTCAAAGTTTACTGGAGTCCCCTCCACTTCAAAAGTTACCCTGAGCTAGGAGAAGGGATCTGAGCCCCGACTTTCTTAGTCATCCTCCAGAGTCAGAATGGCCAGCTGGCGTGGCTGTCTCTTTATAGGGAACTCTATGGCCCAGTATCCTTTTTCTTTAGAGTAGGCACACTGATCTGAGGCCAGGGGTGGCCTCTGGCATGGGCCCTTCCTGTCACCCTATGTCTTAATTTCTGGCCTCTTTCTTGTTGTGATCAGGACCTTAGTCAATGCCTTAGTCTGTCTTTTGCTTCTCTCATCCTCCGTTTGCTCCCTTTCTTTCTCCCTGTTTCTCTCTTATAGTATACTTTCTCGGCTTCTTTGACTAAATCTCTCTTTTAATTTTTTTTTTTTTAATATCCATGGCAGCTTGCTCAATTAAGGCCATCATGACAGATGCCTTTTAATCAGCTGCCTGAGGATCGAAAGAAGTATATCTCTTATATGCCTCCATGATTCTCTCTAGAAACATAAAGGGAGATTCATCAGGCCTTTGAATAATTTCTCTTACCATGGCCAAATTAGTTGGTCACCCAGCGGTCCCTTGGAGACCCGCTGTTAGAGCCTGGCAATAATTGAACAGATGCTCCCTATCTTCAAACGTGTTGGGGTCCCAGTTGAATGGGTTTAAGGAGAAGCCAGCTTTCATTATGTTGGGAAGTTGTGTTGGTCGCCCATCAGGTCTGAGGATATTTTTTCTACATTCCAGGAGATTTTTCTCTCATTGCTCTGTCATGAAGAGAGTCGCTAGGTGGTGTTGGCAGTCACCCCAAGTAGGCAGGTGTGAAAACGTCGGTGCGTTCTCTGAGTTCTTTTAGCCGGGCCAGCTTCCTCCAGGTAAGGAGGGGCTGTGTGTGCCACGGGACAGTCATCTGGATGGCACTGGGCCAGCCTAGCTTCCTTGAATGGTGGAGAGGCTGAGTCAGCAGAAGGGGAATCACTTAGAAGGTGTTGGGGGTTGGGAGACGAGGGCAGATGATAAGGAGGGAGAGGAGAGTCCAGTAGAGTCTTGAGACTCAAGGAGAACAGAGGGTGGAGGAGGAGGAGCAGAGAGTTTGAGAGATAGAATTGTGGGGGAAGGAGTAGGAGCAGGTGCAGGGACAAGGAAAGGCTTGACCCATGGAGGAGGAGATTTGTAGAGGTACTGACAAGTTAAGATATATGGCTGTTGATCTGGATTTCTATGTGGCCCCTGCTGAAAGACAATATCTCGGATTTTCAAATAAGTGTGAAGTAGAAAGATCCTTCTAGGAGCCATCCGACTGCAATGGTGGGTCATTCTGTGACACAGAATCTGCCAGGTCTGGCGTTTTACTGAAAAAGAAAGATTCTGAGCCCTTAAGCAGATTTTGGTCCAGTGATCAAGGGTCAGGGACAGAGGCATTGAAATGATCTGTCCCATAATAAAATATACACAGACAGTGAAAGCAACGACACACAACACAGACAAGACAAGACAATAAAGACAGGCAATGGACGTCCAATACTGAGACCAGGACTGACTAGTCGGCAAAACCTGAAGGGCTGGCAATACCGAATCAGAAACAAAATATCACTGAGTCGAGGAGACTATTGTTCCTCGATTTCCCGAGTCTATCCCCCAGGGACATGGTCTGTAGCTCTGTGACATGTGTGTCAGCCACCATGGGAGACAGCTCACACTCTTTACCAATAGCCATTTTGCCATACCCTAACCTGAAGCCTGAAACCAGAAAGATGGGCCTTATTTACCCCCAGAGGAGCCCCTTGGGGGGATTTTGTCTGCAGCTGCCGGATCTCGCTAGGGCCACCAGATGTAAAGGTTGGGCAAGCATCTGTGGCAGAGACCACCAAGAGACTGTCTCATGCAACAGCAAAGGGTTTATTGGGAGTCCGGCATGAAGGGCTCAGAGATCACTTGAACAGAGCAGAGAGCCCTGAAAACAGCTTAAGAAATGCTTATATACTTTCCTTGGAGAGGGCAGGGAGAGAAATTTATTGATGGGTAATGGCGAGTGGGCGGTTTGCGTGCAACTGGTTGACGGAGTACATTCTGCAGTTTGGCAGTTGGGGACAGCACATTCTGGGAACAAGAATAGTAAACGGTTCTCAAGATTACAATGGTGTTTTGTTAAGCATACAGAAAAACAGGAAGTGACAAGTATCTATTTTATTAACCTTTCAATATAAGTATGAAAACCTAAATTTAGGTAAGATTTGAAGTCCAGAAGTTCATTTGGCCCTTGATTGATATACTTAGCATTGAATTACGTTCTGTAGAGATGTCCCAGAAATATGGATATACAATGTCATAGGACCTTGTACCTTCTCGGAGGTCAGTTACAAAACACAGTCTCTAAGGGGAATCACACCAAAGTGCAAGCCAAGTTGGACCCAGTTATCTCTTCCAACTTCCACACAAATGACCGCAGTTAAAACCAAAACACTCTCACATGACATTCATCTTCTTCCATATAGACACTCATCATAACTTCTGGCAGGAGGATTCCATGAGAGGCGCAGCACAAGACAGTGTCCCAAATAAGCTCCCTTTCCCCTCATTTACCAAAAGTCAGGGTGGCCTGGACAACCTTCCTGTGATCCAGGAGTGATCAAATATGCCTGCCGTTAACACAGCTCTGTTCTCCAATTTGAGGCCTAGTGACTGTCGGTTTAGATTCATTATTTGAATTGGATTCATAAGAAAACCCAAGAACCTATGGGCTAGCATCTGCAGGGCTTTGAATAACTCATTTGACCCATCGGATCCCTATTCTCACTTGAGGGATGTTAAGAACCTTACGGAGGAATGCGAGAGACTTCATCCACAATGACTGATTTTTGGCCATTTTGATTTGGATGCACACATGGGATCTTTCTTACGATCCATCAGGTGCTGAGAATCTAAGCTCTTGGCTCACACAGGGCCAAGGGGCTGATTCAGACACATCCCTTTCCAAAGCAATTAAGCAAACAGCCACAGGTGATGTTTTCTTCAGGAATCTCGAAGGCTTGGCCTGAGGCAAAGACCTTCCTGACATTCAGGGCAACAGAACAATAGGTAATCAAAAGGCCAATTGCAGGGTTTCTCCACTGAGACTATCCTGGTCACACTGGTATCTGAGTTTTCTGAGATTCTTGCCAATTCCTTCAGCTATCCAGTACATGTCCATGTCACAGTGCTTGGAGGTGCTACATATCGTGGACACAAAAGCATGAGTCTATTCTGGAGAGTGGCCAGAATTCAGGAAGAAAACAGGAACTTAGGAAGATAGCCCGTGTTGCCCATTGATAAGGCAAGCCCTAGAGCATTCATTAATTGGGCAGGATGAATGCTGGGAAGCTTTCTAATAGACAGGAAACATCCATTGATGCATTCTCTTTTCTAATGTCTACAACCACGGACACAGTGGGATACACAGACATAGAAACACTCGCCTTGTCCAACGACTTACTAGAAACAGTTCACTCCAAACCAAACAAACCGACTTTCCTACCTATTCTCTGAACATGAGACAAAACCACAAGCACACATCCACATCCACAAAGGCACCTCCTTCCCCCAAGTAGGTCTCTCACTCTCCGGAGTGTCCTCTGACTGCTGGGCCATACTGTGTTCCCCCGATATGGCCTGTCCTGTTTCAGATCTGGTCTCCTTGTCCAACTCTGTGAAGTGGTCAGGAGCCAGCTGTGAGCCACTACCTGCTTTTTCAAAAAAGGCCCCTCTTCAGAGTTTTCCTGGCATTTGGCCATCCTCACATCAGTAGGTACCAAGAAAGACTGACTCTGTCCTTGCTAAATCGAAGCAAGTGAGACCACTGGGACTGGGACTGGGATTGGCTCTGTGTGCCTGGCTTCTGGGATCCCAAGTTCAGAGAGTTCCATTACCAAGGAAGTGAGGTGAGGTCGCATCCTTCAGGAACTCAATGAGGTCACTGCCTTGGCAACCACTTTGTCCAAACAGTTGCTTCCAAGCGTACCATGAGAAGGAGGCTGACCCTACTTTCTGTGGCACTTTCACAAATTAGAATGGTATATCAACCATAGGCACCAAGGAACAGCTCTCCACTAAGGCCTGGTTTGATCCATCTTCTCTATATTAGGAAGAGAGCCTTTAGTCCCGGGAGCATTGCAGTGAACCTCCGCACTAAAACTATTAGCAAGCACCTGATGGAGGAGGCCTCCATAGGTAAGTGGCGCCTTTGTAACATCTGATATCCGGTTAAGGGAGATCTATTCTGATGACAGAGATGTGGCCCGGGGAGGCTCACATGTACTCCTGTCCAGGACAGTAACAAGAATCATTCTGTCCTCTGTTCTGTTCTGTAGGAAATTCCTCTGGAAGTGTAGAGAGGTGCCCACGGGCACGCACGCGCTCGTACCCTGGAGCTTTAGCAAGATCTTGCACTGTACCACTGTTTTTCTGTTTAGGCGCCGTGTTTCTGTTTTTCTTTGTGTGTGTGTGTGTGTGTGTGTGTGTGTGTGTGTGTGTGTGTTTTGTTCTGCGTTCTATTTTTTTTTGTTTGTTTGTTTGCTTTTGTTCATTTTGTTGTGTGATTTCAGTTTTAAAAACTTAAGGATATTGGACGTGAAAATGGGTAATAAAGAGAGTAAGCCTGACACCCGTTTGAACTGTGTTTTAAGGAACTTCGATGAACTTTACCCCCCTTTGTTAAGCAGGATGATAGAAGCCCCTAGCTGACTGCCTGGAGCACACCCATTGCAGAGGGCAATGCCTGCTGGGGACCTAAGAACTGAGTATCTCCCAGGTTAACAAGTGAAACTCCTTTAAAACCCCTTGTCCCTCCAGATCAAGAGAGTCACAACATTTGGCAGAGTCCCCTGTGTTTCTCCTTTGTTAGCAAAGCAATTAACCTCCCCTTTTCTTTTTCTCAGAACCCATTCCTCATTATTTAATTGGTATAAATTGGCTTCTAGGTCAGGAACCGACCTTTAAGTTACAAATTTGGTACACCCCCTCCGCCCCAGAACTTTGTGAGAGCTGTCTACTGAAATGTTAGGAGATGGAGCTTGCTTGGGGTGGAACTGAACCAGAGGAGCTAATCCTGTAAGTAAAAGGAGGGACTGAGGGACCCCCAGCAGCTGCCAAAGCCCTGTTGATTCAGGGAATACCCTCCTTCCTTCTGTGCACTGTAAGGATTATGCCACCTCTGTCTTGTTAAAAAAGAGAAAAAGAAAAAGGGGACACTAAATTCAGTAAAGTCACCATATAGACACTTTATTTTACATTTCAGGTTGCCCCTCTGTTAAAACATCTGGTCCCCCCCCGTGGTGCCACTGGTGTAGTAGATTTTTATGGTGCCACTGGTGTAGTAGATTTTTCTCTTATCTGCTCTGGTTTAAAGGATTCTGTCTGACAACCATAGTCTCTACCTCCTTTCTGTCTGTCTTGTGTCTTTGTTTCTGGTCCTTTAAGACATGTGCAATAATGTGTTGATATTATAAAATTTTTCTTGGGAATGATCTTAGCTGAATGTGTGTCTAAATGATGATGTTTTATCATAACAAACTGGTATCTGAATGGGTTTTTGAAGCATTGCACAATCTTGCAGTTAAAAGTCGGGTTTAGGTAATTGTTTAGTTTAAGATTTCAGGTAATTCATGCCAGAGAACTTAAATACTTAGGATGGAAAACTGAAGAACTCTACTTCCAAGTTGGCAAGTAACTTCCCAATCATTCAGTCTTTTTTTTTTTTTAACCAATTTTGAATTCGGTAGCCAGGGAAAATGTCACTGTGTGTACCAGTGCATTAATTTGGACAAGAATAGTAAACCATAGTATGGTATCTGTTGACAAAATAAGATGTAAAGTCATAAAATTTTGTGAATTGTATCTTAAACTTGTATCATAATTTTCAAAACCCGAACCTGGAAATTATGGTTAAAATGCCTTAGGCCTGAGGTTTCTGCTCATAATAGCAGTTTTTTCCTGCTCCTTCCAGACCTCAGCCATGACTTATGTTAAAATGCAAATGAAAGAAGCCTGCAAGCTTAGTAGGAGACTGATTTGATGCCTAACGGAAAAAAAAAGTAAATTGTATGGTATTTACTAATTACTGGCCAGTCATTTTTTCTAGGACTCTTATTTTTTTCCTTAGATTCTGTATTTTCTTTTTGAGCTCATGATTCTGAGCATACAGACCTAGGTTAATGTTTTTCTGATGAGTTCTATCTTTGACCAACTGTGGACTTTTTGAAACATTGCAATAAAGATTTAACCTGCGAAAAACTACAAGGCCTTTACTATTATTATGTGTGCACAATTTTGTTATGTGTTGTCTGTCTATATAGACATATATCCGTATATCATATATATGATACACAAATTAACATATATAAGGAGCGCTCATAAAAAAGAGCGCTCATAAAAACAAATTTTAAAAAGTGGATCCAAAGATCTTTAGTTCACGTGGTTTAAATGTTTCAATTTAAATTGGATAACAGATAAAAATAAATGCTTTTAAATTTAAGCTTACAAGTTTTTCTAGGTGTTCAAAAATCTAATAAAATATTAATATCTACAAAACGTCTAATGTGCCTTGGTTCTAGGACATTTTCTTCAACATAAAAATGGTTTACACTGTTCAATACATTTCTCTAATATTTTGATAAATAAGTAAAGTAAATTTGATATGGGATTACTCATTCGTGAGTACTTTTGTTAGATATCTGATTCATTTACTAAGGTCTGTATAAGTTTTTACTAAACTCTATATAAGATTTTTAAAAATCAGTCATGTGTTAATGAGACAAAAATTTTTTGAAACATAAGTTTACCCATAACATTGTGTTTATTAAGTTTTATTTTTTCTAGAGCAAGGAACCATAAAAATTAAACAACTTATTAAATCAGAACTGTTATTTTAGAGCACTGTACTGCCATTTCTTTAAAAGCTAAACTTGGTTAATGTAGAAACATCAATGTAATTGTGATGCTATTAATGTTTTCATATCTTACAGGTATGCAAGTCTGTAAGGTAGAAACTTTAAAAGAGCATTTTATCAAGCTGGTGTTCTGAAGTTGTATGGTAAAAAAAATATATTGGAGATTTATTTACCTGTTATCAATAAGATATGTAAAGTTTTATGTTACTTTTTACATTGTGGAACAATTTAAATGCATTTTTAAGTTAATGAGAGCCTAATCTATGTAAAAGTTGAAAACTGTCAGGCTTTCTTTAATTCATGTTTTAAATGTGATATCATATGGTGTTAGCTAATGTTCATGATACCGCAATTTATGTAAACTTTGTCAAATGATATTTAAAAATAAAGATCAGCTTTAGAACTAAAATACTTAAGATTTATAAAGAGCCCTGCCTTACCTGAGATAAGGCTGTGTGTCCCATCTTACTATATGTGAGAATGACTACAAAACCAGTAGGTCAGATAATATTTCTTTAAAGTTATGTTAAAAACATAAAAAATGTCAAGATTCCTAGGATCTCAAACAGGGAATATAATGTAATACTCAGCCAAAAAATTTAGGGTAGCTATCACACGAACTAAGTATTTTTACTTTTGTTAATTTTATTTTGAAATTTTCTTATAAGTGATCTAAAGATTCCCTGTTAGTGTTTTACAAATGTGTTGCTTTAAGAACACAACATGGGTTTATTCAAGATAATAAGTCATCACCTACAATACAGATAGAATAATACAGATCCCAATTAATTAAAAGATAATTATACAGTTATAGACATTAAAGTCCAGTACTCTTAATATAAGGCTGTTAAAATTTATTTGCTGGATGTTTAAGATTAGGATTTAAAATTAAAGTTAAATGAAAAGGGCCAAGAAAACCAATATTTTGGCTCTTACCCTCTGAGTCAATCTGAATCCAGGGAACAGGGGACTTCTCTAAATTGCTTTGCAACTCTGAGCCACATAACCTCCTTATCATGGAGATTAATGAGACCACTGGAGAACAGAAAGCCAATGAGTGCATTTGTTACGAGAGTCATCAGAGAAAGGAGATATCCCTGATGCTTCTGAGGGAAGCCAAATGGTCAAGCAAGACCTGGACCCACCTAGCGCAAATGGCACTAGCAGAATTGAAAATCTGCTCTCGTTTTTCCAGAATTGACTCCCATAAAGCTCAGCTGACTGTTAACAATAGATAGAAACAAAAGTCAGTTTGACTGCTTCATCTTAAACACTTTGGAAAGACAGTTAAGACCAAAATACAGCCATTCCTGGGCATTTTAAATAATAATATAATAATAATAATAATAATATTAATATTTTAAGATATGCACTTTATTTTAGCCTCCCAAAATAAGTAAGACTGGAGGCTACAAAGAAGGATTCTCAGACAGGAATGCCTGATACTTATAAAAAGAGACTATCAAGAAGAGCTGCCACAGGCAGAAATTTCTAATTTAAGGCCTGCAGATATTCCTAACCTACACAGGTAGGCTTGGTGTTTGCTAGTACGATTATCCAGCCCTGAGTAACAGAATTAAAGGTTTCTCTATTAGACATAGAGGTCATACCAAAAAAAAAAAAAAAAGGATTTTACAAGATCAGATGACATTAAATTGTTAAACTGTATCTTACGGGGAGGGACAACTGTAACACTAAAAGTTAAATATTAATTTGATAGTCCTGATAACTGGGGATATTAAAGACTGGTGAGGGAACTTCCATACAGTGACATGTTCCAGCTGCTGCAACATTTATTCAGTACTCATGGTTTTTGTTTCTCTCATAGAAGAACCCATCCCCAGATGACTTTACAACCTGTTCTTCCCCAACCAGACTTCAATCCGAACTGACTTCTAAAAGGCAACTCATGTCCCCTAACTGACTTATAAAAGGCAACTCATGTCCCTCACGCCGTGCCCACTCACTTCACCCTGTCTCAGGTCAGAAGAAGAAATAATGATTGACGCCACTCTTCTTACAACAATGAAGAGAAAGATAAATAGACTATCAATATAAGTAATTAATTAAGTCAGGTAAAATCAGGGAGATCGGTTTTGGGTGAGTTTTAAAAATTTGGAGAATCTTACCTGAGGGATTAAAATTTCCTCAGTGCTCTTCCCCTAATCTATTAAAGATTTGAAAGGGACACAGAGAAAAGGGGGAAATGATAGACCCAACCTGATCTTTTATTAAAATTGGGAGCCATCTTCCCACAAAGCCATGAAAAGATAATTTTGGCTTTACCATAAATTACTGCAAGTCCTGAACCTGCTAGAAATGCCTGCCCGTGCCTTGAACTCACGCATGCCCGGCTCTCTGACCAGATAGCAGCCCTCTCTGAAACTTTAGTGACACATCATAAATATTTGCCTTCTCTGGCCAGACAACATCCCTCTCTGAGGCTCTAATGGTCCTCTGAATTCTGATGTAAGGACAGCAAAAAAAATCTAAACTACCATTAGTGTGATGCTTGTCAGAGTTCTGTTATCTGTAACACCCCTTTTGTGTAACTTTCTGGGCTATAAAGCTGGGCTGTAGGAAAGCTGGGGTTGCTGTCTTGTTCCGGCTGTTTTGGGAGGGGAGGCAGCATGAAAGGTGGAAATAATAAGATTAATTTAATTTGATTTTAATTAGAGTCAGTGGTCTTTTCTTTGTCCTGGTCTAACAGTTAACACTCCAAAAACATGGAGCTCTGCCGGCCTAAAGACTTCTTGAGGAACTTCCTCTGAGGTTGGGCACTTGAAATATATGTTGTTGTAAGGAGCTTTAGCTTCCTTTCTAGTGAGACCATCAAAGCTGGGTTTGAATCTATGTGACCTGTAGGACATGGTTTCTTGTATTCTAATGAACATAAGGCAGCAGTGCTGAATTTTCTCCTTGTAGGTAAACTGTGGCCACTGGGTGCTAAGTGTCTTCCCGTGTGGACTGTGAAGCCATTTGTTCATCCTCCACTTTTCGTGGTGTTTCTTGCTGCTGCACTGGGAGTTTGGTATTTGCTTCATGAAATACAATGAGTTCAACTGGGACCCAGTTTTGGAGGGAGTTCAGTCACTTGTGGTGGGTCAGGGTCTGCAGGAGAATGCAACAACCAGCTTATATCTCACAGAGCTTGCCCCCTTGTCCATAGAAATCTGACTCTGAACTTTGCCCTGGAACCTCTCCATGTAACAAGATGCCTTTACATAGAAGGGTCTGCTGGATGCACAATGTCAGTTACAAGCCATTTGGAAGGCAATGGCAAATCCTCATGGCCACATCACAGATGTATTATCACACACCTGCCCACCACTGCAATAGGCCCACTACTCAGCAGGGTCCAACTTACTGGCATCTTTGTTCTACACCATTTAGATGAAACCCGGTCAATCATGGCATTCTCTCGTACACTCATGATCAGCAAGAAGACATCCAAAGGTTCTCCAGTGCCACCTGATTATTGGAATTTCAAAAATTTCATTGTATTTATCTAGCCATTTTTCATGGATGAAGTTGGAGACACTGTGGGTTTCAGTTCATTCAGGAACCATTAAATGGTGAGGAAGCTCATTTCAATGAAAGCTCTGGAGAACTCTCACAGGCAAGTCTTCCCATAGAGTCTTCAAAAGGTCACATGAAGTCAGGCCCATTGAGGTCTTCAATGTGACGTCCATGGGTGTACTGACTCTCAACTATGGCTGCCAAATCTTTCAGAATAAAATCATATGATATCCTAGCTGAGATTCCAAGGCTCTGTGGAAAGCCACCCTGCCTTGATCTCAGTTTCCAAGGGCGAATCCCATGCGTGGCCTCCTAAAATCTGAACACAGTTCATGGCAATATTTCTCTGAGATCAGTTCCAGAACTCAGACTCTAAGGGGAATCACACCAGAGTTCAAGCCCTGGTAGACCCAGTCATCACTTCCAACTACCACACAAATGACCACAATTAAAACCAAAGCACTCCCACAAGGCCCTCATCTTCTTCCATATAGACACTCATCATAACCTGTGGCTTGAGGTTTCCATGAGGGGATCAGTCCAAGACAGTGTACAAAATAACCTCCCTTGCCCCTCATTTGCCTAAAGTCAGGGTTGCCTGGACACCCTTCCTGAGAACCAGGAGTGATCAAATAGGCCTGCCATAAATACTCCTCTGCTTCCCGAATTTGAGGCCTACTGACTCTCGGATATATATTCTTTATGTGAATTTGAATCATGAGAAAACCCAAGCACCTATGGGCTATCTTCTGCAGGGTTTGAAGAACTCATTTGACACAAAGGATCCCTATTTTCAATTGATGGAGGTCAGGAACCTTACAGAGGAAGGCGAGAGATTTCATCCACAATGACTGCTTCTTTGGCCATTTTGGTTTTGGAAGCACACATGTAATCTTTCTTTAGATCCATCAGGTTCTGAAAATCTATGCAACAGCCTCACACATTGCCACGAGTCTGATGCAGACACATCCCTTTCCAAAGCAATTAAGCAAAGAGCTATAGGTGATGCCCATTAATTTCCATTAAAAACCGTTTTTTTCAGGCTTCACAAAGGGGTGGACTGAGACAAAGACGTTTCTGACATTCAGGGCAACAGAACAATAGGTAAGCAAATGGCCCAAAGCAGGGTTTCTCAAATGATATCTGAGTTTTCTGAGATGATCCCATTCCCTTCAGCTATCCAGTACGTGGCCATGTCACAGAGCTTGGAGGTGGTACATATTGTGAACATCAAACGATGAGCCTATTCTGGAGAGTGGCCCGAATTCAAGAAGAAAACAGGAACTTAGGAAGATAGTAGTTGTTGCCCATCCATAAGGCAAGCCACAGTCCATTTATAAATTGGGCAGGATGAATGCTGTGAAGCTTTCTACAAGACAGGAAACATCCATTGAAGCATTCTCTTTTCTTATGTCTACAACCACAGACACAGTGGGATAAACAGACATAGAAACACTCGCCTTATCAAAAGACTTATTAGAAACTATCCACTCCAAACCAAAAAAATCGACTTTCCTACCTATTCCCAGATCATGAGACAAAACCCCAAACTCACACGCACACCCACAAAGTCACCGCCTTCCCCCAAGTAGGTCTGTAACTATCCGGAGTGTCCTGTGACTGATGGGCCATACTATGTTCCCCTGAAATGGGATATCCTATGTCAGATCTGTTCTCCTTGCCAACAATGTGAAGTTGTCAGGTGCCAGTGGTGAGCCACTACCTGCTTTTTCAGAAAAGGCCCCTCTTCAGAGCTCTCTTGGCATTTGGCCATCTTCACATCAGTAGTTACCAAGAAAGACTGACTCTGTCCTTGGTAAATCCAGTCATGTGAGACTACTGGGACTGGGACTGGGATTGCCTCTGGGTGCCTGGCTTTTTGGATCCCAAGTTCAGAGAGTTCCATCACCAAGAAAGTGATGTAGGTCACTTCCTTCTGGAACTGAATGAGGTCACTGCCTAGGCAATCACTTTTTCCTAACAGTTGCTTCCAAGTGTCAGAATAGATGGAGGCTGCCCCTACTTCCTGTGACACTTTCACAAGTTAGAGTGGTATATCAAACATAGCACCTGGAAGCAGCTCTCCACACAGGCCTGGTTTGGTCCATCTTCTCTACATTAAGAAGAGAGAGATTGCTTCAGACACACCCATTCATCCTGACCATGTTGTTTGTCGTGGAAGATGACTTTTTCTCTCTCAGGTCCTTCATAGCTTCCTCTATCTTCCCCAGGGTTCATTTCTGCATGGACCTTTGAGGTTCTCAGCAGGTGGAAGATCTCTTGTGTTCCTGTATTGTTAGACCAACTCTGTCCCTGCTCTTCTGTAAAGTTAGATTGAGGGCAAAGAGTATGGTTAGGGTTAATAACATGTTTGATTTGGGTTAGGAATCATTCTGCTGGATGAATAATGGAATTGGGAACCTGTGATATTTATATGTATATATAGAGGTGAAATATATGTATGAAGACAGAAATCTAGGTAAGATTTGAAGCCCAGAAGGGCATTGGATCCTTGATTGGGATCCTTAGCTTTGAATTATGTTCTGCACACGTGTCTCAGATAAATCTATACACAATGGTATAGGACCTTGTACCTCGGATGATTGAATGTCGAAGAGAACATCCAGTCTAAAAAGGATAAATGGTAGGATTAGGAAGATAGTTGGTAGAATTAGAAAAAAAAGAGTGAGTATATGATTTGGACATAAAGTTCTTTAGCAATAGGGTTTCGGGTAGAGAGAAAATGTAAATGTCAGCACATGTGAAGAGTTGGTCACAATGATGTATTGGGGAAAATATGTAGGAAAGCAGATATCAATAGAGACATAGGAAATCAGGCAAATGATAAAGTGATTGATTGGATTAGACATTTTCAGCAGGCTTGAAGTTGAATATATAATCTTAGGAAGAAATACATATGTAGTCACCAATGGGATTGACATTTGAGAGCATTAGCCAACCTGGACACGGATGATTTTTATAATCCATACTCATATTCCATTTAGGCTTTGGTACAATCGTAAGTGTGACTTTGCATTTTGTTGCCAGAATATTACTGTGATAAAATGTAGATGTAGAATCAGGTGACATGAGTATTTCTTACACCATTTCTGGGAGCAATATTTTGAAGAGGTATAAATTAGTATTGGGGGCACAAATAGGTGTACCATGTGTGTATGAATATAGAGAGAATGATTGAATAGACCATACTGTGAATAAATAATATAACTTGTTCCAACTTTACAAATTGGAATAAATTAATATCTGAAAATACATAGCAAATCTTATATTGATATACATACATTCATTCCAACCAGTTATACATCTAATGGTAATATTAGGATTGTGGTTTATCATAAAATGTGTATGAGTTTTGCTTCAAAATTGATTATGGAAATCGAAAATAATGTGTTTGGAAAGAAGTCTCATAAAATGAGCAGTCAAAAACAAGGAGGAATATATTTGTTCTGAAGCAGGAAGTGATTGAATGTGTTACAAATGTCTTTAAATTTGTGAACTTGTGGATGAAATGTACATTTTATGATGTACAAAAACTGAAGAAATAGAAATGTATCAGTGTTGAATAAAATTGAACATCAAAATACACATCATGTCCCATAGGAATCTACTAGCATTGATGTTAAAGTGGGATAGTTACTGTAGAAATATAAGGATTTGTTTGCACCATTCACTAAAGTAAGTTTTCAGTACTAGAAAACAAATATGTATTTCAGGTGGATGAATGTTTCTGAAAATAATCTTATGAAAAGTTGATTATAAAACCACATACATGAACATTAGTGAATTTAGGGAGTGTATAATAAGACACATGTATTTCATATTTTGAAAAGTCTAGAGTGTATATATATATATATATATATATATATATATATATATATATATATCACACAGATACATTGGAAAGTAGAAAATATATGTCCATCAAAATTCATCGTGAAATATACATCATCCACAGATCCAAAAATATTAATTTTACTGAACATGAATTTATGTATAATTTTGTTCAAATAAAAAGCTCACTCATAGTTTGAATTTTCAGTTCCAAAAGCATTTAGGAGGAGTGATTTCTTCTCATACTTTGTATCTGCCAAGTAAGCCACCTCACAAAAATGTACGTGTATTTCAGGTAGGATTTTATATGTGCATATAAAAATACATGTGCTGAATTGGCTACAGAAAAAGGGAGACAGGAATTCACATGTGTGTTAACTTTAAAAACACATGGAGAACTTTTTCAAGAAAAAATTGACAAGATTTATAACTCCTACCCTATATCATGCAAAAGGCAAGACCAACTATTCACCATGCCTCCTCTGAACTGCTTGTATTTTTATTCTGTTTGGGTTATTTTTCTCCATCATATTAGGATTAGTAGTCAGAGTCTAGTAGGGTATGGGTTAGTGTCAGGGTTTCAGTATTTCGAATGAAAAATTGGAAAATGTATCCAATGTGTATGTAAATATGTGCTACACAAAAATATTCCCACTCTCATCCAGAACAATGCCTTGACAATACCTTCGCCCCAAGTAAGACACAATTAGAGGAGAAGAGTTAGAAATTCCGTGAATACATATCTGGAATGGAAAACGATCAGGAGTTCACAATCTTGGAAGTGGGAGAGGAGTTTTCAAAAGTAAGGGACTCCACAAACATGGAATTCTGCTGGCCTAGAGACTTCTTGGGAAACTGTCTTTGAGGTTGTGCACTTGAAATATATGTTGTTGTCAGGAGCTTTAGCTTCCTTTCTAGTGAGACCATAAAAGCTGGGTCTGCATCTATGTGACCTGGAGGACATTGTTTCTTTTTTCCCAATGAACATGAGGCAGCATTGCTGAATTCTCCCTTTGTAGGTAAACTGTGGCCCCTGGGGGCTAAATGTCTCCCGTGTGCACTGTGAAGCCATATGGTCATCCTCTATTTTCGTGGTGTTTCTTGCTGCTGCACTGGAAGTTTGGTATTTGCTTAACGAAATACAAGGAGTTCAAATGGAACACAGTACGAGAGGGAGTTCTGTCACGTGTGGTGAGTCAGGGTCTGCAGGACAATACAAGAACCAGGCTTCTATCCCACCTAGCTTGCTCCCTTGACTATTGCAACCTGATTTTGAACAGTGTCCTGAAACCTCTCCATATAACAAGATGCCTTTACATATAAGGGTCTGCTGGCTTCACCATGTCAGTCACAAGCCATTTGGAAGCCAATGGCAGATCCACATGGCCCCACCACAGATGTTTTATCACACACCTGCCCACCAATGCTCTAGGCCCACTACTCAGCAGGATCCAACTTTCTGGCATCTCTGTTAAACACCATTTTAATGAAAACCAGTCAATCAAGGCACTGTCTGGTATACTCATTGTTGGAAAAAGTATAAACGGCAGCCATACCCCAGAGAAAAACCCCAACATGGCGCCTAAGGACTTCTTCTTCCAACCTTCTTCTTTTCTGAAGTGGCGCGAAAAGTTCCCGCCCGTGTGAACTCTCCCACTGGCGCCAATTTCAAATCTCGCTGGCGGGGACGTAGCCCCAATGAGAACTAACTCCTGGGCTCCGGATCTGATATCTGAAAGAACTTGCCAATAAACGGGTTGCCTGCCATTTATCTAAGCCCTTCCATCTCCTCCTTAGTTCTATATAAGCACACAGCTTTTTGCAATAAAATGGGAATTCTCCCGGCGAAGTGTCTTTGCATGGGGAGTTCTTTCATTCTGGTGCCCCGTTTGAGGATACTGGTGAGCTCTTTCCAACAGGAGCCCCGTCCCCCGTTCCACCGAGACATTCCGCCCTGGTCCGCTCTTTTCAGAGGCCAGCTTCCTGCACTCACCACTGATCTGATGTATGTAAGCCTCCCCTGACCCCGGCTCGCCAACTCCCTTTGGGCTACCGCTTGTTTTGTGACGGTGATCGTCCGGCACACTCTAGACGCCCGGTAGGGGAGAGGGAATTCCTCCCACCAAGAGCTTTACTGGTCACAGTGGACCCTCTGGCGATCCGTTTCCCTTTGGGGCATGAGGGTTCTGAGTTTACACGAGAGGCTCTGTGGTTTTTCCTCCTCTGCTGCCACTGCTGCTGCCGGCTAGATTTGCTGTTTCCTGCTGGGCTGCTGTGTCTGGCTGAAGCTGCCTCTCTGCTCAGGGAAAACTGAACTCCCGTCCTAGAACTGCATTCTGCTGGAGCTGGAGTTCTGTTTTCATTATTGACTTCTTCAGCTGCATTCGAAAACTTTCCTGACGTCAGGTTGCCCGTTGCTCCAAACCCATTGGGTCTTCCAGATCGCACTTCACTCTTGACGACCAGGTAGTACCCTCTGTATTTCCTCCCGACAGCTGGTCATCTTGGGGACACCCACCTGATCCCCGTTCACCCCGAGCTTCCTGGAAGCTGTTCCAGCTCGGGTTTTCTCTTTGTCTCTCTCGCTTACTCTTATTCTCTCTCTTTCTCTCTCTCTCTCTCTCTCTCTCTCTCTCTCTCTCTCTCTCTCTCTCTCTCTCTCTCTTCCATCTCTCCCTGTGACAATGGGCACCTCTTCATCTGTACCTGAAGCCTCACCTCTCAAATGTTTAATAAAAAATCTGGCCACACTCTCCCTCAAACCAGACATCAAGCCCAAACTTTTAATCAAATTCTGTACCAAAGATTGGCCTACATATCCACTGGATAATGGCAATCATTGGCCTCCAGAAGGCTCCTTAGATCCAAACCTCCCCCGGGACCTTTTTAACTACTGCCAGCGTCTGAAAAAGTGGAGGAAGATTCCCTGCATTGAAGGTTTTAGCCTTCCCACACAGCACCTTGTCTCTGCTCCTCCTGCCCTCCCCCTCAGGTCCTCCTTGCTTGCAATCACCTCTCTTCCCCTACTTCTACTTCTGACTTCACAGATTCTTCCTCATTCGACCCAGCAGATGAACCCCCACCTTATCCCCAGCCCCATCTGCCCCTTCTCTTCTGCTATACCCTCCTCATCCTCTGCCTGATTCCATGGATCCTCAGCCTTCCATTTTATCCCCCTCCCCTCCGTCCTCTTCTGCCTGCTCTACCTCCTCCTCTTCCAAAGAGACACTCCCTTCCCCTCCCTCTCCTTCCTGTCCGCTGCCTGCCTCTTTCAGTCCTCCTGTTACCAGGTCTAAAGGACTCCTTCCCACCCCTAAGACAATCGCACCCCTTCGTGAGGTAGCTGGTCCTGAGGGTGTCATCAGAGTCCACATGTTCTTCTACAGGTCAGACATTACTCAGCTAGAGAGGAAGTTAGGCTCAATCACCACTAAACCCACCACTTACATACGGGAGTTTCAATGGGTCCTGCAAGCATATAGCCTCACTCTTCATGACATATACATGCTCTTGGCCAATACACTTCTCCCTGAGGAAAGGCAATGGGTCTGGGAGCTAGCCCAAGCCCATGCTGATGAAAATCATAGGACCAATCCTAACCACCCCACGGGCCCTCATGGTGTCCCAGAGCAGGATCCCCTATGGGATTACAACACCCCTGAAGGCTTACAGACTCATGACCTTTTTACATCCTGCCTCTTGGCGGGCCTGAAAAAGGCCACCCGCAAGGCTGTTAACTTTAAAAAGGTGCAGGAGGTCATTCAAAGGAAGGAGGAAACACCTTCAGAATTCCTGGATAGACTAACCAAGGCCCTTCAACAGTGCACATAACTCGACCCAGAAACCCCTGATGGCCGTCATGTCTTAATGACATATGTTCTGGCCCAAAAATACTCTGACATTAAAGCCAAGCTTAAAAAGCTTGAACAGGGCCCTGCTACTCCTCAGACCGAAATCCTCGCTGTCGCTTTAAAGGTTTTTCATGGTAGAGAGGATGAAAGTGAATGCCGTAGGCAGAGAGCTGAAAATGCCAAATTCCAAATGTTGGCCCAGGTCATTTAGAGAAGGCCATCACCGCGCCGTCCAAATGTGACACCCCCTGGAGCTTGCTTCAAATGTGGTAAGGATTGTCCTTCGCCGAGAACATCGTAAAACCCCTGCCCAACATGCCATCAAAGGAGACACTGGGGGGCAGACTGCCCAACAACCCGGAAGGGAGGTTGGTCAGCCACCCGGCAACCCCAGCCTCTCCTGGGCTTGGCAGAGGAGGATTGATGGAGTCCTGGGCCTTCCCTCCAGAGTATTACCATCAAGAATCAAGAGCCTAGGGTCACCTTCCTGGTGGATGGACGCTTCATTACCTTCCTCTTGGATATTGGTGCCACTTTTTCAGTCTTGAGGGAGTATTGGGGTCCTACCACACCCTCAAAAACTCCTATTGTCGTGGTAGGAGGTAAACATATTTTCCCTCAAAATCCCTTTTGTCCTTCACTCACTCCTTTCTCGTTATGAGCCATTGACCCATTCCCCTTCTGGAAAGGGACATACTCTCACTATTAAAAGTCACGATTCACATATCACCCCACACCTCTCCTACCTCTCATTTCCTCATGATGTTCCTAGGGGCAGATACACCTCCTTCATGCACTCTCCCACGACTATCTAAACCAGTTAACCCTGAGTTTTGGGACACAACTACACCCTTTATGGCTAAATGCAGTCCTATTCATATTGTCTTACGGGACCCTTCAAGATTTATTAGTCAACCATGATATCCACTCACAACAACAGCCTTCCTCGGATTAGAAGCCATCATCCAGGATTTATTATGAAAGGGGTATCTTAGGCCTACACACTCTCCTTTCAACACCCCCATTCTGGCAGTAAAGAAACCTAACTTGTCCTACAGGCTGGTTCTAGACCTTCCCCTTGTCAACTCTTCTGTGGTCCCCATCCACCCGCTAGTGTCCAACCCTTACACCCTCCTCTCTCAGATCCCTGCCACTATTACCCACTTCTTGGTCCTAAATTTAAAACATGCGTTCTTTTCTAATCCCTTGTTCTCAGAATCTCAGTATATCTTTGCTTTTACTTGCACTGACTCTCACACCCGCCATTCTCATCAGCTTACCTGGACTGTCCTCCCACAGGGATTCAGGGATAGCCCCCATCTCTTTGGCCAAGTTCTTGCCCAGGACCTCACATCCTTTCACCCGACCTGTCCTGACTCTACTCTCCTTCAATATGTCGATGACCTTCTTCTATGTAGTCCCTCTGGGAACACTCTCAATCCCACACCGCTCAGCTTCTTAATTTCCTAGCAGACAAGGGAAATAGGGAGTCTCCCCACAAGGCCCAGGTTTCCCAGTCTTCTGTCACCTATCTCGGTTTTTGCCTTACACCCAGAAAAAAGGAAATAACACTGGATAGGAGGCAACTCCTCTCTTATCTTCCAGTGCCCCATACAATAGCCAAAATACTATCATTCCTAGGACTAGCAGGTTATTTTAGGGACTGGATCCCAAATTATTCTCTTCTTTACAAATCCTGTATGACCTAGCAAAGGGACCCCCTAGTGAATCTCTTGCCTCCTCCCCAAACTACCACTTGCGCAGGCTTCAGCAACTTGTCTTAAAGGCACCTGCCCTTCATTTTCCTGGTCTTTCAAGACCATTTCATTTATATGTCCATGAAAAAGAGAGGCAAGAACTTGGGGTCTTAGGTCAAAACTATGGGCCTACATTTGCACCTGTGGCATATTTGTCCAAGCAACTTGACCCTACCATCCGTGAGTGGGCCCCTTGCTTAAGAGCTCTGGCTGCTGGACAAATTTTACACAAAGAAGCCTCTAAGCTTACATTTGGGGCCCCTTTAACTATCCACTCCCCACATCACTTGAAGGATCTTTTAGCTTATAAGGGCTTTCAAACCCTTCCTCCATCCAGATTTCTGTCGCTCCTCACTTCCTTTCTGGAAAACCCTAATATTACTTTCCTCCCCTGCTCTGCACAGAACCCTGCCTCACTGTTCCCAATGACTCCCACGTCTAACACACCAACTCATAATTGGTTGGAAACCTTAGATGATTTCTTCCCCTGTCATTCTTCCATTTCTGAGTGACTACTAGCCATGCCTGACCTTATCTGGTTTACTGATGGCAGTTCCTTTAGGCAGAACGGCACTCATTACTTTGGATACGCTGTAGTATCAGCCACTGAGATTATAGAGGCCAAACCTCTGCCTTCAGGAACTACCAACCAGCAGTCTGAACTTATAGTAGCCACTCGTGCCAGCCTTCTATCACAAGGCAAATCCCTCACCCTTTATACTGATTCAAAATATGTCTTCCATATCTTATCCCATGCTGCAATATGAAAGGAGTGAGGCCTACTTACCACCAAAGGTAATGTGATCACTAATTCGGCTCTTATAACAAATCTGATAGAGGCCTCCCACTTACCAACCCAGGTGGGAGTTGTCCATTGTAGGTCTAATCAGAAGGACGTCTCTCTTATCACTGAGGGCAATGCCAAAGCTGACCAGGTGGCACACATGGCTGCTACCACTTCCAATGATGGACCCCCTGGGGGACATATAATGGCCACTTTAGACAGCTCATCTGAAGCCCCTACTTCTTCCAGTAAGAACAAGGATCTCTTCAAGTTCCTTCATAATCTATTCCTTTCCAATTCTCAGTCTTTGACCCTCTTTTTACAGAGCTTCTTCTCGCTCACCCTCTCTGACAAAGCCATGCTACAGAATATAGCCTCTAATTGTCAGATCTGTCAGTGGACCAACACTTATGCTCCTTTAAGGCCCAAACCTTTCCCTTCCCACCAAGCCCGGGGACACATTCCCACTGCTGACTGGCAGGTAGACTTCACCAACATGCTCACAGTATGGCGCACTAAATACCTCCTTGTCTTTGTGGACACTTTCTCTGGTTGGATTGAGGCATTTCCCACTTCCAATAAAACGGCTTCCACTGTAGCTTTAATCTTACTGACAAACATCATCCCCAGGTTTGGTATGCCCACTTCTCTACAATATGACAATGGCCCTGAGTTTATTTCTAGGATCACACAAAAGGTCCCTCAAGCCCTCTCATTCAAGTGGCATTCCCACTGTCCATATTACCCCCAAGCTTCATGGAAAGTGGAAAGGGTAAATCGTACTCTAAAGGAAGTCCTTACCAAATTGACAATGGAATTAAACTTAGACTGGGTCAAACTCCTTCCCTTGGATTTGCTTCGAATCAGAGCTCTCCCTAAAAACCATCTTTACTGTCTCCCTTTGAGATAATGTATGGAAGACCTCTTATACCCCCTGGGTTGGTCATTTCACAAGGACCTCTCACCCGAGATTTGTCTTTGCCTCCTTTATATCATCTCTGCTCAGAAATCTGGAAATATCAGGACTGGCTTCATCCGGACCCAGTGTCCTCTCCAAACACTCCTCCCTTAACACCTGGGAGTCTAGTCGATTATAATACCCCAGAGGAGAAAGGGACTCTTGCCCCAAAATGGGAAGGTCCCTATCCTGTCATTCTCTGTACCCCCACTGCCGCCAAACTCTCCTTACCAGACAACCATCTCACTCCCTGGATTCACATTTCTAGGTTGAAGCCATATCACCCGGAGGTCCCACCTGCTGACCACAGGACCACCCAGAGGAACTCCAAGAATCACCTCCTGAACCTCCCCTTATCTCCTGCTCTCCACACTCATCTCACCCATTTAAGTTGCAGCTCACACGGTGTTCCATGCAGCCCAATTCCTCTAAAAAAAAGTCACAATGAGCTCTCCCAACACCCTAATCTTCTGTAACTGCTTGTTTTTTGTGTTCTGCTTATTTTCTGTGCTCTATCGGGACTGGTCTTTACCCTCCTCTCCTACCATGTATTTATTCACTCTTCAGGAACGATACTCAGAACATGGCATGCAGAAGGTCCATGCAGTGGATGCAACTACTTGCTTCATCCACAACTGCACCTCTATTTCCCTAAAATTGTCACCTTCAAGGACCTTCGTCCCTGGTAGCTGGAACTGGCCTTTCATTTGCTTCCTTTTTGATCAAACAAAAGACTATTGTCATTGGTGGCCTGAGATATATAATGGGTGCCCCTATTTGTCATGCAGGTTCCATGATGAACATGGTAGCTATTCTTACCACTCACTTGGTTACCGAAAAGGGTGGACTTCTAGTTACCGAAAGTGGCATAAAGGCTCTTCATCTGATAACAATGGATGGTAAACTTTAGATATACCTGACCCCAAGGCCAAACGTTGGGACTATGTTGAGTTTGCTGTCTATGCTCGGACAACCTCAGCCAGACCCACAATGTGGATGACTGTTGGCCGCACCCTGATTATGCCACCTAAGGCAACCATCCAGGTAGTCGAACACATTAAGGAGTCAGAATCAAAACTTTGAGATCTTATCCATAGCTCATCCAAAAAGGATTCAGACCCTTCAACCCCCTCAGGTCCCCCTGACACATGGCTCAATTTGTTACACCAAACTCTTCGATTATTAAAATCCACCCCTCTTTCTGTGCCTCCTTCTCAGTGCTTTCTCTGTGCTTCACTTAGTCGTCCACTTCTAGCAGCGGTCCCATTAGCGGCAGGAAATATTTCAGCAAAAACCTACAATTTCTCTAAGAAAGGACAACCCCTACATGTGACACGTATCCCACTGTGGGAAAGTTATTCCACCAATGCTTTATTTGCTTTCATCTGTTTCCACCTGCCAATAATAAATCCTTTACCCATTTGTTCCTTGAGCTTAAGCATCCAATCGAGCCCTGCGTTTATGCAACCTGGAAATTTCCTCTGGTGTAATGGGTCTTTAAGTACCTCAACGATCAATGTCTCTGGCACCTGTTTCTTGGTTACTGTAGTTCCTCAGCTGTCTTTGTATACTCCCACCGAATTCCGACAGTTGGCCCTACCTTCCCGAACCTGTAGGGCAGTCTTTCTGCCGCTTCTGGTAGGCCTCACTTTAACAACCTCAATGGCGGGTCTCGGACTCTCTGGTGGAGCTATAGGTCATGCTCTATGGGCATCCAATGACCTGCAACAAAAACTGCAGGAAGCACTCGATACCACTGCTGAGTCTCTGGGCTCCTTGCAGTGCCAGGTTACTTCACTGGCACACGTGGCTTTACAGAACCAAAGGGCAATTGATCTTCTCACTGCAGAAAAAGGGGGTACATGCCTATTCCTCAGAGAGGAATGTTGCTATTATGTTAATGAATCTGGGCTGATAGAAAAAAATGTTGTTAAATTGCAGGAATTATCGACCAAATTGCTCAAACCTAGCTCCTCCAATCCCATAACAGGGTTCTTCCAATCCTATCTTGCCATGTACTTACTACCTATCTTGGGGCCCCTTATTGGGATGCTCCCTTTTTGTGCTCTCTTGCCATGCATAATGAAGTTCCTTCAAACCCAACTGCAAAAAATTTTTAATCAAAATTTCAACCAGCTTTTGCTTAGGCACTACCAGCCTCTGATGACCGATGAACCCCTAACATCTCCAAGAGAACAGTTCACTCAGTGATGAAGCTCACTACCAGGCATGATGGAATGCAACGTACATCAGACAGCAGGAGACAACGAGCTTGGAGAACCTCCTAATCTGCCATCCTGGATTCATGAGTCTTTATCACCTTCTAAGCTTCCTCATGGCCCTTGGCCTCTTCTATGTCAGTCCCCCAACATGGAACTTCTGCCAAAAATTGACCATTGCTTTAATTTTTATCTTCATTCTGTTTTTATTCGCTCTGATCTTCTTCAGGTGCTGGTGACGCCATGTCCAGGCAACACTTCCAGTATTTCCTTGAGTCTCTGTTACAGGACCAGTGGCTGATACCAACAATCTCCTCCATCCAGGACTGGTTTCATGCCATCGACAACTTGTGGCATCAGGGAACTTTCATAGACTTTACCCCTACTGAAGTAGATATCTATACCACTGGGTTTTATTTCTGGCTGCCATGATATCCCCAGACCTGCCCCCCGAGCATTCATCCACCTCCCTTTCTAGGCCCCACAGCACCCCTACACAGCAGGAAGCAGCCAGAAATGACAAACAACACCCCAATTTCTAAGAAAACAAAAAGGGAGGAATGTTAAGAAAAGTATAAATGGCAGCCATACCCCAGAGAAAAACCCCAACATGGAGCCTAAGGACTTCTTCTTCCTACCTTCTTCTTTTCTGCAGTGGCGTGAAAAGTCCCCGCCCTTGTTAACTCTGCAGCCAGCGCCAATTTCAAATCTCGCTGGTGGGGAACCTTAGCCCCAATGAGAACTAATTCCTGGGCTCCGGAGCTGATATCTGAAAAAATCTTATTCTCAAAACATGAGACCAAACCACAAACCCACAACCACACCCACAAAGGCACCTCCTTCCCCCAAGTAGGTCTGTGACTATACGGAGTGTTCTCTGACTGCTGGGCCATACTATGTTCCTCCGAAATGGCCTGTCTTCTCTCAGATCTGGTCTCCTTGGCCAACTCTGTGAAGTTGACAGGAACCAGCGGTTAGCCACTACCTTCTTTCTCAGGAAAGGCCCCTCTTCAGAGCTCTTCTGGCATTTGGACATCTTCAAATCAGTAGGTACCAAGAAAGACTGACCCTGTCCTTGGTAAATCCAAACAAGTGAGACAACTGGGACTGGGACTGGGACTGGCTCGGGGTGCCTGGCTTCCTGGATCCCAAGTTCAGAGAGTTCCAACACCAAGGAAGTGAGGTGAGGTCACTTCGTTCAGGAACTGAATGAGATCACTGCCTTGGCAACCACTTTGTTTTAACAGTTGCTTCTTATGGTCCCTTTAGATGGAGGCTGCCCCTACTTCCTGTGACCCTTTCATAAGTTACAATGGGATATAATCCATAGGCTCTCAGGAACAGCTCTCCATAAGGCCTGGTTTGGTCCGTATTCTCTACATTAAGAAGACAGAGGCTGATTCAGACACCAAACTTCATCCTACCATATTGTTTTCCATGGAAGATGACTTTTGCTCTCTCAGGTCCTTCATAGCTGCCTACATCTTCTCCAGGGATCATTTCTGCACATACCTTTGAGGTTCTCATCAGGTGGAAGATCCCATACATTCCTGTATTGTAAGACCAACACTGTCACTGCTTTTCTGTAAAGTTAGATTGAGGGAACAGTGTATGGTTAGTGTTAATAACATTTTCAATTTTGGTTAGGAACCATTCTGCTCGATGAACAATGGTATTGGGAACCTGCGATATTTATAAGAATATAGAGGTGAAATATATGAACGAAAAGAGAAATCTAAGTAAGAATTGAAGCCCAGAAGGTCATTGGGTCCTTGATTGGGATACTTAGCATTGAATTACTTTCGGTACAAGGTCCTATGCCATTGTATATCGATTTATCTGAGACATCTGTGCAGAATGTAGAAGAGAACATCCAGTCAGAAAGGGATAGTCGGTAGGATTAGGAAGACAGTAGGTAGGTTTAGGAAGAAGAGTGAATATAGGATTTGGACCAAAGTTTTTTAGCAATAGGGTTTCGGTTAGAGAGTGAATGTTAGTGATAGCACATGTGAAGATTCAGTCACAATGATGAACTGGGGAAAATATGTAGGAAAGCAGATATCAATAGACACATTACAAAATCATTCAAAGTGTAAAGTGAGTGACAGCTTTAGACATATTCAACAGGGTTGAGTTTGAATATATAATCTTTGGAAGAAACAAATATGTAGTCACCAATAAGATTTTCATTTGAGATCATTAGGCAACCTGGACATGGATGTTTTTAGTAATCCATGTTCACTTTCCATTTAGGTATGGTACAATCATAAGTGTGAACTTTGCATTTTGCTGTTCAGAATATTACTGTGATTAAATGTATATGTAGATCAGGTTACATGTATTTGTTCCACCATTTCTGGGAGCAATATTTTGAAGACGTATAAATTAGTATTGGGGGTACAAAGAGGTGTACCCTGTGTCTATGAATATAGAGATAATACATGAATAGACCATACTGTGAATAAATAATATAACTGGTTCCACTTTAAATAATGGATTGAATTGATATCTGTAACTAAGTAAGAAATCTTATATTGATATACAATCATTCTTTCCAACCACTTATACATTTAATGGTAATATTAGGGTTATGGTTTATCATGACGGGTGTTTTGCTTCAAATATGATAATGGAAATCGATAATAATGTGTTTGTAAAGAAGTCTCATGAAAAGAGCAGTCAATAAACATGGAGGAATACATGAGTACTGAAGCAGGAAGTGATTTGAAGTTAAACAAATGCGTATAAATTTGCTAAATTGTAGATGAAATATGTATCCTATTATGTGCATAAACTGAAGAAATAGTAATGTTCCAGTGTTGAATAAAAATGAACGTCAAAATGCACATCATGTCCCATAGGAATCTACTTGCATTGATGTTAAACTCGGGTCAGTTACTGTAGAAATATTATGATTTGGCTTTTTTTTTTTGGTGTTATAGTACAATTTATTTTAGTACTAGCATGCCACAGAATGTAGAGGAAGGAACAATGGATTTTTAGTTATAGCACTAATGATCTAACATTTAATGACTATTTTGGGGAGTCTAGAAATTACATAAGTTTATGTAACATATTGTTTTTTATTTAACATTCAAAAAAGCTTGGAATTTTGGTAATATTTCTACTTTTTTATTTTTTATTTTTCAGTTGTTGATGGACCTTCATTTTGTTTATTTTTATGTGGTGGTGAGAATAGAACCCAGTGCCTCACACATGCTAGACAATCATGTTACCACTGAGCCACAAACCCAGCCCCTCCACTTTTTTCTTAACATCGAATATGCCTCTCCCTCTTCTTTACTCACTTTCTTCCTCATTTTCCCCTTTCTCTCTCATCCTTTTTCATTTTCCATCCATATCAATTTTTCTCTCATGTCATTACAAACAGTATCTTGCTATGAAATTTAAATTTAAGACTGTTTTTTATAGTCATTCTTTTTTCTTGAGAAAATGTTAAAATTATAATCACCTGATAGATATATCACTATACATTTATTATATATATGTATCTATATTCATGCATATGCATTACATATATTATATATGTATATATACATTTATATTTAAAAGTACTTTGATTAGCCTGTTAGATATAATATAGATCATATCTTTCTTAATTCTCAAGTCTTCCAGAATTAACATCTTACAGTGAAAATCAATTAAACATATTTAAGTAAACAGGTTTCTTTCTTATTTATCTATACTGATAATTTAAGGTTTTATATCACATTAAGCGATAATATGGCATAATATATCTTAAGAATTAGAGAAAAATTTTTTAAAAAACCTATTGTTTAAGAACCATATGCACTGACATTTTAAATGGCTTTCTCGTGATTTCAATTTCTATCAATTGTGTATTAATTGCCAAATATTTATTTTAGTACTTTTCATATTCATAATTGATATAAAGTCAATTGTTTCATTCTTCTTGTAAGTAGTTACTTATTACAGCAGGGACATTATTAATAATTCTAAATCTTTATAAGAAAAATAGTGCAAAGATATTTTCATGCAAAATTAAGAATAATTGCATGCTCTGAATGTTTGATTGTTAATACATATAACAAAGAGCTTTTGATGAGTCTCTTCCCCAGTAAAAACATAAAATGCAAAGATATAGTTGGGTATGTATGTCCAAATAAAGATAAGGAGAAATACACATTATTAGCTAGAAACAATTAAATAAAAGATGAAAAGAAAAATCCAACACATTGTACAAACTTGTCAGATGAGGTAGTATTCTGGAAGAATAGCCTAAGGCTAGACCTGGTCCATGACAAAATATTAACTAAAAAAGTGAAATATGAAAAATATAGGAAATGCTATGAATTTTTCATGAAGGTAGGTTAATTATCATTTAATCTCAATTTATGTGCATTTTCAAAAGCCAAATTTCTGGTAAAATAAATTTGTGATAGTTACAACTACACAAAACAAAGTTTCTGCTTAGAAAATGAATGCATCTCAACACTTTTTTAGCTGATTTCTTCCCACTCAATTTTAAACATTTATTTATTTATTTATTTTTATTGGTTGTTCAAAACATTACAAAGTTCATGATATATCATCTTTGATACATTTTTCTCATTTGGATTACGAACTCCCATTTTTCTCCCAAATAAGAATTGCAGAAACACTTTGGTTACACATTCACATTTTTACATAATGGCATATTAGTGACTGTTGTATTCTTCTACCTTTCCTATCCCCTACTATCCCCCCTCCCCTCCCCTCCCATCTTCCCTCTCTACCTCATGTGCTGTTGTTTAATTCTCTCCATTATTTCCCTCCCATTTCCCCTCACAACCTATTATGTGTAATTTTGTGTATCATTGAGGTTATCCTACCATTTCCATATGCTTTCTGTTCTCTCTCCCTTTCTCTCCCCCCACTCATCTTTGTATAATGTTAATCTTTTCCTCATGCTCTTCCTCCCTTTCTGTTCTTAGTTGCTCTCTTTATATCAAAGAAGACATTTGGCATTTGTTTTTTAAGGATTGGCTAGCTTCGCTTAGCATATTCTGCTCTAACGCCATACATTTCCCTGCAAATTCTATGATTTTGTAATTTTTTAGTGCTGCGTAATACTCTATTGTGTGTAGATTCCACATTTTTTTTTTATCCATTCATCTATTGAAGGGCATCTAAGTTGGTTCCACAGTATAGCTATTGTGAATTGTGCCGCTATGATCATTGATGTGGCAGTATCCCAATAGTACGCTGTTTTAAAATCCTCAGAGAATAGTCCAAGAAGGGTGATATCTTGGTCAAATGGTGGATCCATTCCCAGCTTTCCCAGAAATCTCCATACTGCTTTCCAAATTGGCTGCACCAATTTACAGTCCCACCAGCAGTGTACAAGTGTCCCCTTTTCCCAACATCCTCGCCAACACTTACTGTTGTTTGACTTCCTAATGGCTGCCGATCTTACTGGAGTGAGATGGTATCCTAGGGTGGTTTTGATTTGCATTTCTCTGACTGCTAGAGATTGTGAGCATTTTTTCATGTACTTGTTGATTGATTGTATGTCCTCCTCTGTGAAGTGTCTGTTCAGGTCCTTGGCCCATTTGTTGATTGGGTTATTTGTTATCTTATTTTTTAATTTTTTGAGTTCTTTGTATATTTTGGATATTAGGGCTTTATCTGAAGTTTGAGGGGTAAAAATTTGTTCCCAGGATGTAGGTTTTCTATTTACCTCTCTTATTGTTTTTCTTGCTGAGAAAAAAAAAAAACTTTTTAGTTTAAGTAAGTCCCATTAATTTATTCTTGTTATTAACTCTTGGGCTATGGGTGTCCTATTAAGGAATTTGGAGCCCGACCCCACAGTATGAAGATCGTAGCCAACTTTTTCTTCTATCAGATGCAGTGTCTCTGATTTGATATCTAGCTCCTTGATCCACTTTGAGTTAACTTCCTTGCTTGGCGAGAGAAAGGGATTCAGTGTCATTTTGTTGCATATCGATTTTCAATTTTTCTAGCACCATTTGTTGAATATGCTATCCTTCGTATATTGCAGGTTTTCAGCCCCTTTTATCAAATATAAGAAAGTTGTAATTTTGTGGATTGGTTTCTGTGTCCTCTATTCTGTTCCATTGGTCCACCTGCCTGTTTTGGTACCAGTACCATGCTGTTTTTGTTACTATTGCTTTGTAGTACAGTTTGAACTCTGGTATCGCTATACCTCCAGATTCAAACTTCCTGCTTAGAATTGCTGTTGCTATTCTGGGTCTTTTGTTTTTCCATATGAATTTCATGATTGCTTTATCATTTCTACAAGAAATTTCGTTGGGATTTTGATTGGCATCAATTTAAACCTGTAGAGAATTTGGGTAATATCGCCATTTTGATGATGTTAGTTCTGCCTATCCATGAATTGGGTATATTTTTCCATATTCTAAGATCTTCTATCTCTTTAGGGTTCTGTAGTTTTCATTTATAAATCTTTCACCTCTTTCGTTAGGTTGTTTCCCAACTATTTTATTGTTTTTCCAATTATCTTATTTTCTTTGAGGATATTTTGAACGGAGTGGTTTTCCTCATTTCCATTTCTGAAGTTTTGCTGCTGATATACAGCAATGCCTTTGATTTATGCGAGTTGATTGTATATCCTGCCAATTTGCTGAATTCATTTATTAACTCTAGCAGTTCCTCTGTAGACCCTTTTGGGTCTGTTAAATATATTATCATGTCATTCACAAATGGCGATAATTTAAGTTCTACTTTTACTAGTTTTATGCCTTTAATTTCTTTTGTCTGTCTAATTGCTATGCCTAGTATTTCAAGAACTGAATTAAATAGAAGTGGTGATAGAGGGCATCCCTCTTGTTCCAGATTTTAGAGGGAATGCCTTCAGCTTTTCTCAATTTAGGATGATGCCAGCCTGAGGTTTAGCATATATAGCTTTTACAATCTTGAGGTAAGTTCCTGTTATCCATAGTTTTTCTAGTGTTTTCAACATAAAGGGATGCTGAACTTTGTCGAATGTTTTTTCTGAATCTATCGAGATGATCATATGTTTGTTGTCTTTAAGTCTATTGATGTGGTGAATAGCATTTATTGATTTCCGTATAATGAACCAGCCTTGCATCCCAGGGATGAATCCTACATGATCATGGTGCATAATTTTTTTGATATGCTTTTGCATTCGATTCACCAAGATTTTATTGAGAATTTTTGCATCCAAGGTTATTAGAGATATTGGTCTGTAGTTTTATTTCTTTGAAGTGTCTTTGTCTGGTTTTGGGATCAGGGTGATATTGGCCTCATAGAATAAATTTGGAAGAGTTTCTTCTTTTTCTATTTCTTGAAATAGCTTGAAAAGTATTGGTATTAATTCCTTTTTGAAGGTTATGTAGATCTCCGCTGTATACCCATCCGGTCCATGGCTTTTTTTGGTTGGTAGTATTTTGATGGCTTCTTCAATTTCTTCCTTTGTTATTGTTCTGTTTAAATTGTGTCTGTCTTCCTGACTCAATCTGGGCCGATCACATGACTTAAGAAGTTTATTGATATCTTCACTATCATCTATTTTATTGGAACATAGGGTTTCCATATACTTTCTAATTATCTTCTTATTTCTGTAGTGTCTGTTGTGATATTGCCTTTTTCATCCCGTATGTTAGTAATTTGAGTTCTCTCTTTTCTTCTCTTCCTTAGCATGGCTAAGTGTCTATAAATCTTATTTATTTTTTCAAAGAACCAACTTTATTTTTATCAATATTTTCAAAGTTTTTTTTGTTTCAATTTCGTTGATTTCTGCTCTAATTTTAATTATTTCTTGTCTTCTACTACATTTGCTGTTGTTTTGCTCTTCCATTTCTAGGTTATTGAGGTGTAGTGTGAGTTCATTTATTTCCTGTTTTTTTCTTTTCTTTTTTTTTTTTTGAGGAAAGAACTCCAAGAAATGAATTTCCCTCTTAAAACTGCTTTCATTGTGTCCCATAGATTCCAGTGTGTTGTGTCTGTATTGTCATTTGTCTCTACGAATTTTTTTTTATCTCCTCCTTTATGTCTTCTGTAAACCATTGATCATTCAGTAGCATGTTGTTCATTTTCCATGTGATGTAGGATTTTTCCTTCCTTCTTTTATCATTGATTTCCAGATTCATTCCATTATGATCAGATATGGTGCATGGTATTATCTCCACGACTTTATATTTACTAAGAATTGCCCTATGGCATAATATATGGTCTATCTTTGAGTAGGATCCATGTGCTGCTGAGAAGAACGTGTATCCACTTTTTGATGGTTGATATATTCTATATATGTCGGTGAAGTCTAGGTTACTGATTTTGCTGTTGAATTCTATAGTTGCTTTATTCAGTTTTTGTCTAGAGGATCTGTCTAATGGCTAGAGCGGTGTGTTGAAGTCACCCATAATTATTGTGTTGTAGTTTATTTGACTCTTGAACTTGAGGCGAGTTTGTTTTATGAGTGTTGCAGCTCAATTGTTTGGTGCATACAAATTGATAATGGTTATGCATTGTTGCTGCAAGGTTCCTTTTAACAGTATATAGTGTCCTTCTTTATCCCTTTTGATTAACGTAGGTTTGAAGTTGATTTTATTTGATATGAGTATGGCCACTCCTGCTTGCTTCCGAGGGTCATGTGAGTGGTATGATTTTTCCCAAACTTTTAATTTCAGCCTCTGTATGTCTTTACCTATCATATGAGTCTCCTGAAGGCAGCATATTGTTGGATTTTTTCTTTTTTGATCAAGGTTACTAGCTTATGTCTCTTGATTGGTGAGTTTAGGCCATTAACATTTAAGGTTACAATTGAAATATGATTTGTACTTCCAGTCATGTTTATTTATTTATTTATTTATTTATTTTGGTTAGTTTTTACTTTTTGGTTATTTTCCTCTCCCTTTACTGAGATACCTCCCGCTGCTAGTTTCAGGCATTACTTTTCAAATCCTCTTCTTGTAGTATTTTGCTCAAAATGCTTTGCACTGCTGGTGTTCTGGCTGTGAATTCTTTTAGCTTTTGTTTATCGTGAAAGACTTAAATTTCATTGTCAAATCTGAAGCTTAATTTTGCTGGATACAGTATTCTTGGTTGGAATCCATTATTTTTGAGCGTTTGAAATACTTTTTTCCAGGATCTTCTTGCTTTCAAAGTTTGTGATAAAAATCAGTCGTTAACTTAATTGGTTTACCCCTGAATGTAATCTGCCTACTTTCTCTCGTAGCTTTTAATATTCTCTCTTTGTTCTGTATGTCCTTGTTCTGGCTATCTTCATAATTATTTGTCTTGGAGTTGGTCTATTACGGTTTTGAATGCTTGGGGTCCTGTAGGCTTCCAGGATTTGGCAATTCATTCCATCTTTCATCTCTGGGAAATTTTCTAGAAATATTTCATTTAATATGTTGTCCATTCCTTTGGTTTGAATCTCTATGCCTTCTTCTATCCCGATGACTCTCAAATTTGTTTTTTTATGACATCCCATATCTCTTGAATAGATTGCTCATGGGATTTAAGCATCTTTTCTGTGTTTACTCTATTCTTTTCAAGTTGATAAACTTTGTCTTCATTATCTGATGTTCTAACTTCTAATTGATCTAGTCTATTTTTAATATTCTTCGTTTGAGTTTTTAATTTGGTTTATAGTTTTCTGCATTTCTAGGATTACTGTTTGATATTTCTTTTTAAGTTCTCTATCTCCTGGTAAAGCTCGTTCTTTGCCATTTGAATTTGTTTGTTTATTTGATTTTCAAAATATACTTTTATTGCTTGGACTTGCTGCCTCATGTCTTCTCTAATATTCCTTTCCATCTGAGTTAGGTATGCCTTGAGTTTTTTTCCCTATCCTTATTTCTGATGCTTCTCGGTCCTCCTGTAGAATTTAGTTGTCCTGCATTTTTTGCACACCTTTTTTTCCCTTGTTTTTTTCATGATGTTCACATTACTTTTCAGCTCTATTTGATTGCTGTGTTTCTGCTCTCTTCAATAGATTTGTTTTGGTTTTGTATATCTCTGTTGTCTCTCTTTTGTGTTTGTAGACTATGCCTGCAAAAGTGGATTCTGCTTGGAAGGATTTCCGACAGCTGAGCTCCAGTGATGTCACCTGTCTGCTATGGCGGGCCCCAGGCTCCTTGCCGGGGTGTTTGAATGCGGGGGGTGGGACTGGACTGTCTCTGGTTGGTTTCACCACCCGGTCGCTGGCAGGCGGGCGGTCTCCAGCCATCCAGTCGTGCAATCAGCGAATGGGCTGTCACCGGCGGGCGGGTGATCTCTAGCTGCCCAATTGCGCAGGCAGCCAGCGGGTGATTGGTTGCTGGTGGGCAGGCGTTCTCCAGCCACCTAGTCACGCGGGTCTGTCCTCTAGTACCCTGGTTTCCTCTGCGAGTCCTGATTTCCCCTGCTACACCAGATTTCCCCTGAGTGATGCCTCTCGGCAGCTCAAACTGTACTCTTTGCCTGCCGTTTCTTGGGTGTGGAGGGTGTCTATTGGGAACCCTGGCACTCTATTGTTTTGATTTTTTCCGCTTGCCCCACCCATTGCGCTGGCTAGACAAGTTTCGTTTTCACCGGTGATAGGAGGGGAAGTTGAAGGTCAGGTGCCACTAATTTTCCCCCCGTCTTTATGAAGGCTTTCTCCGGAAAGCCTAAGAGAGAATTTTGGCAAATTACCTGCTGTATGGGAGATAAGCTGAGTAACACACACCTATTTTGTTGTTGCAATCTGTCGGAGAGTGGCGGTGGATACTTCAGCTCTCCAAGATGGTGGCCGTTGGTTTCCTCGATGGAGTTTCGGTTGTGGGGGATAGAACTGTAGCGCTTTCTTCCCCATCTGAAATCCCGAACTCAGCCCTGGGCTCAGTGGCTGGTGAGCCAGCCGGATTCCACAGAATCCGCAGCAACGTTTCTTCCTGCATGCTGGTCGCTTCTCGGTGGAGGCCTGCCGTCTGTAGCCATGGCACGGGCCGCATGGTTCAGTCACCCCAGATCTTCGGTCGCATAGTTGGCTCTTGTTTGAGACTCAATTACCGGACCTTGGTGGTGGAAATCATTCTTCTAGGTTCCAGGCACACCCATTTTTCTGTAAGATCCTAACAAGATACATTTTCGTCATTCTAACTCCTTATTCACATGTGATGTGGCGCAGTACAAAGGGTGTGATGCACTCTATTCATGGCCATCTTGCAATGTCAAAATATTAGGATTTCTATGCAACATTTACTGAAGATAGTTTTCAGTACTAGTAAACCAAAATGTATTTCAGGTGGATGAATATTTCTGAGAATAATCTTTTGAAAAGTAGATTATCAATCCACATACATGAATATGAATGAAATTTGGGAGTGCATAATAAGACACATATATTTCATATTTTGAAAAATCTGGAGGAGATATATATATATATATATATATATATATATATATATATATACACAGACACACCCAGAGAGACATTAAAAAGTAGCATTATATATGCCAATCGAAATTCATCATGAAATACATATCATCCACAGATTCAAAAATATTCATTTTACTGAACATGGATTTATGTATAATGCTATTCAAATAGGAGGATCACCCATAGGTTGAATTCTCAGTTCCAACAGCTTTTAGAAGGAGTGATATCTTCTCAGTTCAACAGCTTTTAGAAGGAGTGATATCTTCTCACAATTTCTATATGCCAAGTCAGCCACCTCACCAAAAATATACGTGTGATACCAGGTATGATTCTATATGTGCATATAAAATTACATGTGCTAAACAGGCTACAGAGAAAGGGAGACAGGAATTCACATATTTGTTAACTTTAAAAAAACATGGTGAATTCTTTCAACCAAATAATTGACTAGATTCATAACTCCTACCCTATATAATGCAAAAGGCAAGTCCAACTATACACGATGCCTCCTCTGAACTGCTTGTATTTCAATTCTGTTTGGGTTATTATTCTCCATCATATTATGATTAGTAGTCAGAGTTTAGTAGCGTAGGGGTTAGTGTGAGGGATTCACTATTTTGACTGGAAAATTGTAAAATGAATCCAATGTGTACGCAAATATGTGCTACAAAAAAATTGTTCCCACTGTCATCCAGAACAATGGCTTGACATTACCTACTCCCCAATTAAGACAAAATTAGAGAAGAGTTAGAAAATCTGTGAATATATATCTGGAATGGAATATGCTAAGGAGTTTCCAAAAGTAAGGGACAGGGTAAACACTCCACACACTGGAGCTCTTCTGGCCTAAAGACTTCTTGTGGAACTGCCTCTGAGGTTGGGCACTTGAAACATATGTTGTTGTCAAGTGCTTTATCTTCGTTTCTAGTGAGACCAATAAAGGTGGGTCTGCATCTATGTGATCAGGAGGACATTGTTTCTTATTTTCCACTGAACATGAGCAGCAGTGCTGAATTTGCTATTTGTAGCTAAACTGTGGCCACTGGGGTCTAAGTGTCTCCCCGTGTGGACTCTGAAGCCATTTTGTGATCCTAAAATTTTCATGGTGTTTCTTGCGGCTTCACTGGGAGTTTGGTATTTGCTTCACAAAATACAAAGAGGTCAACTGGGTAACAGTGCTGGAGGGAGTTCTGTCACGTGTGGTGGGTCAGTTTCTCTAGGACAATGCACCAACCATGCTTCTATCCCACATAGCTTGCCCCATTGACCATAGCAACTTGATTCTGAAACTTGCCCTGAAACTTCTCAATATTACAAGATGCCTTTACATAGAAGGGACTGCTTGCTGCACCATGTCAGTCACAAGACACTTAGAAGCTAATGGCAGATCCACATGGCCCCACCACAAATGTTTTATCACACACCTGCCCACTACTGCTCTTGGCCCAGTACTCAGCAGCCTCCAATTTATTGGCATCTCTGTTCTACACCATTTTCATGAAACCCAGTCAATCAAGGCACTGTCTGGTATACCCATGATCAGCAACAGGAGATCCAAAGGTTCTCCAGTGCCACCTGGTCATGGGAATTTCAAAAATTTCTTGGTATTTATCTAGCCATTTTTGAAAGATGAAGTTGGAGGCACTGTGCGTTTCAAATCAATCCAGAACCATTAAATTTTGAGGAAGCTCATGTCAATGAAAGACAATGGAGAATTCTCACAGGCAAGGCTTCCCAAAGAGTGGCTAAATGGTCACGTGAATCCAGGCCCATTGATGTCTACAATGTGAGGTCCATGTGTGTTTTGACTCTCAACTATGGCTGCCAAGTCTTTCAGAATAAAATCATGTGATATCTTGGCTGTGATTCCCAGTGCTTTGTGGAAATACAACCTGGGCATACATCTCAGTTTCCAAGGGCGACTCTCATGCGTAGTCTCTTAACATCCCAACACAATTCATGGCAATACTTCTCTGAGGTCAGTTCCAGAACTCAGTCTCTTAGGGGAATCACACCAGAGATCATGTCAAGGTGGACCCAGTCATCTCTTCCAACCACCACACAAATGACCACAATTAAAACCAACACACTCCCACATGGTCCTCATGATATTTCATATAAACACTCTTCATAACCTCTGGTTGGAAGTTTCGATGAGGGGCGCAGACCAAGACAGTCTCCAAAATAATCTCCCTTGCCCGTAATTTGCCTATAATCAGGGTGGCTTGGAACCCTTCCTGTGAACCTGGTGTGATCACATAGTCCTGCTGTTAATACTTCTCTGCTTCTCCAATTTGAGGACTACTGACTGTGGGGTTTAGATTCTTTGTCTGAATTGGAGACATGAGGAAACCCAAGCACCTATGGGCTAGCCTCTGCAGGGCTTTGAAGAAATTATTTGACCCAAAGCATTCCTATTCTAACTTGATGTAGGTCTGGAACCTCACAAAGGAAGGGGAGAGACTTCATACAGAATGACTGCTCTTTTGGCTATTTTGGTTTTGGATGCACACATGGGATCTTTCTTTAGATCCATCAGGTGCTGAGAATCTAAGCCTAAGCCTCACACAGGGCCAAAAGGCTGATTCAGACACATCCTTTCCAAAGGAATTAAGCAAAAAGTTTCAGGTGATGCCCATTCATTTCCATGTGAAAACAGTTTTTTTCAGGCATCAAAAAGGGGTGGCCTGAGGCAAAGACCTTTCAGACATTCAGGGCAGCAGAACAATTGGTAATTAAAAGGCCCAAAGCAGGGTTTTTCCACTGAGACTATCCTGATCACACTGGTATCAGAGTTTTCTGAGATGCTCGCCATTCCCTTCAGCTATCCAGTACATGATGATGTCACAGGGCTTGGAAGTGGTACATATATTGGACACAAAACCATGAGCCTATTCTGGAAAGTGGCCAGAATTCAGGAAGAAAGCAGAAACTTTGAAAGATAACAAGTGTTGCCCATCGATAAGGCAAGCTGAAATCCATTCATAAATTGGGCAGGATGAATGCTGGGAAGTTTTCAACTAGACAGGACATATCAATTGATGCATTCTCTTTTCTAATGTCTACAACCATGGACACCGTGGGATACACAGACATAGAAACACTCGCCTTGTCAAACGACTTACTCGAAACAGTCTACACCAAACCAAAATACCGACTTTCCTACCTATTCTGAGAACATGAGACAAATCCACAAACACACACCCACACCCAAAAAGGCACCTCCTTCCCCAAAGTAGGTCTGTGACTATCCAGAGTTTCTCTGATTGTGGGTCATATTTTCTTCCCCCAAAATGGCCTGTCCTGTCTCAGATCTGGTCTCTTTGGTCAACATTGTGAAGTACTGAGGAGCCAGCGGTGATCCAATACCTGCTTTCTCAGTAAAGGCGACTTTTCAGAGCTTTCTGGCATTTGGCCATCCTCACATCAGTAGGTACCAAGAAAGACTAAATCTGTCCTTGGTAAATCCAAGAAATTGAGACCCCTGGGAGTGGGACTGGGACTGGATTTGGGTGACTGGCTTCCTGGATCCCAAGTTCAGAGAGTTCTGTCACTAAGGATGTTAGGTGAGGTCACTTCCTTCAGGAATTGAATAAGGTCACTGCCTTGGCAACCACGTTGTCCTAACAGTTGTTTCAAAGGGTCCCATGAAATGGAGGCTGCCCCTACTTCCTGTGACACTTTCACAACTTAGAATGGTATATCAACCATAGGCACCCGGGAACAGCTCTCAACACAGGCCTGGTTTGGTCCTTCTTCTCTAAATTAAGAAGACAGAGGCTGATTCAGACACATTTCTTCATCCTGACCAGGTTTTTTACAATGGAAGATGACTTTTGCTTTCTCAGTTCCTACATAGCTGCCTACAACTTCTGCAGGGATCATTTTTGCATGGACCTTTGAGTTTCTCAGTAGTTGGAAGGAATCCTACATTTTTGTATTGTAAGACCATCTCTGTCCCTGCTCTTCTGTAAAGTTAGATTGAGGCAACAGTGAATGGTTAGGGTTAATAACAGGTTTGATTTGGGTTAGGAATCATTCAGCTGGATGAATAATGGTATTGATAACCTGTGATAATTACAAGAATATATAGGTAAAATATAAGTATGAAAACAGAAATCTAGGTAAGATTTAAAACCCAGAAGTGTTTTAGGACCTTGATTGTGATACTTAGCTTTGATTTATTTTCTGCACAGATGTCTCAGGTACATCGATATACAATTGCATTGGACCTTGTGCCTTGGATGATTGATTGTCACAGATAACATCCAGTCAAAAAGTGATAGTCGGTAAGATTAAGAAGATAGTCGGTAGTTTAGAAAGGAGAGTGAGTATAGAATTTGCACCAAAAGTTCTTTAGCTATAGCTTTTCGGGTATAGAGTAAATGTAAATGTCAGCACATGTGAAGAGTCAGTCACAATGATGAACTGGGAAAAATATGTAGGAAAATAGATATCAATAGAGACATTAGGAAATCTGGCAAAGTATAGTCGTTAGTGAAAAGTTAGTAAAATAGGTAGTTGTCTCTTCATGTTTTTCTGTATACTTAACTTCCCTCCCTGCCCTCCCCAAGGAAAGTATATAAGCCCTGTTTAAGCTGTTCTCAGGACTCTCTGCTCTATTTAAGTGAGCTCTGAGCCCCAGCATGCTGGACCCCCAATAAACCCTTTGCTTTTGCATGAGACAGTATCTTGGAGGTCTCTTCGCCTGACACTCGTCCGACCTTTACATATGGAGGTTCCACCGAGTTCTGGCAGCAGCGGACGAGAGACCCCAACAGGCTCCTCTCGGGATTTGTAAGGTGCCTCTTTCTGATGTCAGGTTTCAGGTTAGGTCTTGGCAAAATGGCTGTCAATAAAGAGCGTGAGCTCTCTCTCACGGTGGCTGACAGATGTGTCACAGAGCCACAGGCCACCACCCTGAGGGACACCCCAGAGGACTCTGAAAATCGAGGAACAATAGTCTCCTCAACTCAGTGATATTTTGTTTCAGATTCGGTATTGCCAGCCCATCAGGTATTGCCGGCTACTCAGTCCTCGTCTCAGTGTTGGACGTCCATTGCCTGTCTTTATTGTCTTGTCTTGTCTGTGTCATGTGTCATTGCTTTTACTGTTTGTGCATTTTTCATTATGGGAAAGAGCAATTCAATGCCTCTGTCCCTGACCCTTGATCACTGGACCAAATTCCGCTTAAGGGCTCAGAATCTTTCTTGTTCAGTAAACCGCTGGACCTGGCAGACTCTCTGTGCCTCAGAATGGCCCACCTTTGGATTTGGATGGCCCTGAGAAGGATTTTTCTACTTCTCACTAATTTAAAAAGTCAGAGATATTGTCTTTCAGGAAGGGCCACATAGCCATCCAGATCAAAAGCCATATATCTTAACCCGGCATTACCTCTGCAAATCTCCTCCATGGGTGAAGCCTTTCTTTGCCCCTGCCCCCGCTCCTAATCTTTCCCCCACAATCTCTCAAACCCTCTGCTCCTCCTCCTCCTCCACCCTCTTTTCTGCCTAAGTCACAAGATTTAACTCTACTGGACTCTCATCCTTCTCCTTATCCCTTGCCCTGGTCTCCCAACCCCCAACACCCTCTAAGTGATTCCCCTGCTGCTGACTCAGCCTCTCCGCCATTGGAGGAAGCTAAGCCAGTCCAGCACCCTCCAGAAAACTCCCCCGTGGCACACACAGCCCCTCCTCCCCTGGAGGAACCTGGCCCGGCTAAAGGAACTCACCGGCAATGAATGATTGAAAACCCTGGAACTCCCGTGATGCTCCCCCTCTGTCCCTATGTGCCAATGATTGATGATGGCCATGGGAAAAAAATGCAAGCCTACCAGTATTGGCCTTTCTCCTCTTCAGACCTATATAACTGGAAAAATAACAATCCCCCTTTTAACGAGGACCCCACTCGTCTCTCAGGTGTGGTTGATTCATAGATGTTTTCACACCAGCCTACTTGGAATAACTGCCAACAACACCTAGGGACTCTCTTCATGACAGAGGAACAAAAGAGAATCCTCCTGGAAGCTAGAAAATAATATCCTCAGACCAGGTGGGTGACTGACACAACTTCCCAACATATTCAACCCGGCTTTCCCTAGAATCGATGAAACAGGGACCCCAATACCTTTGAAGGTAGGGAGCATCTGTCCACTTATCTCCGGGCTCTAATAGCGGGTATCTTAGTGGCTGCTAGGCGACCAACTAATTTGGCCAAGGTAATAGAGTTTATTCAAGAGCCTGACGTATCTCCCTCTATGTTTCTAGGGAGAATTATGGAGGCATATAGGAGATATACTCCTTTTGATACTCAGGCAGAGGCTCAAAAGGCATCTGTCATGATGGCCTTTATTGGGCAAGCTGCCCTGGATATTTAAAGAAAGTTACAACACTTAGATGGATTACAAGATATGACTTTGAGAGATTTAGTCAGCGAAGCCAAAAAAGTACACTATACGAGAGAAACTGAGGAAGATAAGGAAGCAAAGGGAGGATAAAAGAAACAAAAGACAGACTAAGGAATTGACTAAGGTCCTGGTCACAACAACAAATAGGCCAGAAATAAGAAACATGGAGACAGGAAGGGATACCTGGGCCCAAACTAGAGGCCACCCCTGGCCTCAGATCAATGTGCCTACTGTAAAGAAAAAGGACACTGGGCCAAAGAGAGCCCTAGAAAGAGACAGCCTCGCCAGCCAGCCATTCTGACTCTTGAGGATGACTAAGAAAGTTGGGGATCAGATCCCCTCCCCGAGCTCAGGTTAACTTTTGAAGTGGAGGGCACCCCAGTAAACATTGAAGTGGATACAGGGGCAATATACTCAGCCATTAAGGCCCCATTTTGCCCTCTATCAAATAAAAGGTCTCTAATTCAAGGGGCTAATTGCAGTAAATATCGGGCTTGGACAACTAAGAGGACCTGGGACCAGGGGAAAGGAAAAATCCGTCACTTGTTCCTAGTAATTCCAGAATGCCCGGCCACATTGATGGGCAGAGTTCTGCTCACCAAGCTCCAGGCCAAAATAACTTTTAACCCTGAAGGCCCCCAAGTGGAATTTCTAAATCCTTCAGTAAAAACTCCTATATTCACAGCTCTAACTATGTCAGTAGATAATGTACACCAAATCACTCACCTTAGTTTAAAGAAACTACATTCATTCATGAAGGATCAAGAACAGAGTTTTCCACTAACCGACTCACAGTTAAAGGAAATAACTGAATGGTTAACAAAAGCCTGTCAGGTCCATCAAATGGTTAATTCTTATCCTTCCAAGCTTCCTGCAGGAAAGCACCTATGAGGAACCAGACAAGGACAATTCTGGGAAGTGTACTTTACTGAAATAAAGCCAGCAAGTTATGGACTTAAATATCTCCTAGTCTTTGTAGATACATTTTCAGATGGATTGAAGCCTTCCCCCCCCCCCAAAAAAAAGAAAAGGAAAAAAAAGAAAAAAAAGAAACAGTGCAAATTGTGGTGAAGAAGAATCTGGGAGACATTTTTCCAAGATACGGCCTGCCTAAAGTAATAGGGTGTTATAATGGACTGGCGTTCATAACCCACATAAGTCAGGGGTTAGCCAGGACCTTGGGGATTTATTGAAAGTTACATTGTGCTTATAGACCCCCGAGTTTAGGACAGGCAGAATGAATGAATAGAACCATTAAAGAGACCATAACGAAATTAAGCTTAGTGACCGGCATAAAATATTGGATTATGCTACTGCCTTATGAACTGTTTCATGCAAGAAATACTCCCTCTGTTTCTTTGTTTAACCTCACCCCCTATGAAATTTTCTATGGTGCCCCTCCTCCAGTAAGGGACCTAACCCCAACTCTAAGACCTAATGATTTCTTTCACACCCCCTTGCTTGACAGACTTAAAGCTCTTGAAAGAACTCAGGATACCTGTGAAAACAGATGGCCACTGCCTAACAACCTGGGGACGAGAGGACTCCAAATCAACATCAAGTAAGATACTTCTTCTATGTAAGACGACATCAGGTGTCATCCATGGAACCCCACTTGAAAGGACCATACCAGGTGCTACTTATAACACCTACAGCGGTAAAGGTAGACAGAATCATTTCCTGGATCCATACCTCTCATTTCAAGCCTGCGGCCTGTTGAGACTCTGGCTGGAAACTGGAAAAGACTGGTAACCCTTTCAAATTGTGTATTCGCCGTGTGGATATAGCTATAGACTCTCCCCTTGACCACCAGTAGTCCTAACCCTCATCAGCTCGTTCAGCAGCGATGGCTGATCACAAATACTACTGGAAAAGCAGTATGGTCTATCTCGTATACAGCCCACTTAGGTAACTAGTGACCATCTCTCCACCCAGACATTTATCAGCTGGCTATATGTCTTTCCTATTGGGATATCCCTGATGAAGAGGATGCCACTAAAATTCCATTAAATCCCTTCCGAACCATAGACAATGGAAACAAACATAATGGATGTAGGGACAAGCGAGCCAGATGCAGGTTGGCTAGCCTAGATTACTATGATTGCCTGGTGGACTATCAAAGCCACATGAAATTACGGCTGTGTAGGGGGAAAGCCGACTTCTTCTGTAAGTCATGGGGATGTGAGCATACAGGGACTGCCTGATGGATCTCAAGCTTCTCATCAAATTCTGTAGAGAAAAGGGAAAGAAAAGAGAAATTGGATGGAAATGGAAGGAGACCCTCATTGTTATACAAAATTACATATAAGAGGTTATGAGGGGAATGGGAAAAAAAATATGGAGAGAAATGAATTACAGTAGATGGGGTAGAGAGAGAAGATGGAAGGGGAGGGGAGGGGGGATAGTAGAGGATTGGAAAGGTAGCAGAATACAACAGTTACTATTATGGAATTATGTAAAAATGTGGATGTGTAACCTAATGTGATTCTGCAATCTTTGTAATGTTTTGAATAACCAATGAAAAAAATTCTGTACACAGCATTGGCCATATTACCAATTAGATAACCAAAACCGATGACCCACAGTGGGGTCTCTAGATCCTCAAATTCTGCGTGACACTTTTAACTTCTGCAAATGCTCAAAAGGGTGAAAGGAGATTCCCCTATGTGTAGGCCTTTTCCCTCCTTTGCTCACATCCTGACCTATGTTTCTCCAATAGATCCTCACCCTTAGCCTTCTGCTCCAGACTCTCTGCTGTCACTTTCACCTCAGCAACATGATTTCTCCCCTCCAATTACTAGATCAAAAATCCAAACCTCTGCCAGTTCTCAGACCATTGACCACTTGCTGAGGTAGCAGGTAATGAAGTCCCCCTCCACCAACTCCCTCCTCTCTTCTCCTATCAGTGTCCGCACCGGATCCCACCAGGTCCTCTTACCAGCTAACCCAAATCTCAAACCAGCTGAGGAGAGCACTCAGACCCCTATCCAAGATGTAATGAAAATGGACTTAAAAGTTTGTCATCACTGAAAACAGGTTACTCAGAATTTAAAGTCCCTTACAGGCTTTTAGTGATACTAACTCTGGTCTTCTCCTCTGCTCTACCTGTTCTACTGCTCACGTTTTTATTGCTAGGAAAATTCCAAACCCCTTTCCCATTATTCTTTTACATCTCTCCTTCCTCATTCTCAGATCTTCAGAACTGCTCTCAGCCCCACCTACCCCATCTTCCCCCTCTGTACCAGGCCCACCGAAAAGTCTTATCTGACCTTCTTCAGAAGTCTTCATCATGGCTGACTTTAGGACTTAAAGCAAAAGAGTCCCTATAAAAGACTTCAGAGTAGATAAAATTTCTCTTTTCGTTTTGCCCTGTTCTACTTGGCCACTGGCTAAAAAAATCTGCACTCCTAAGGTAGACACCCCCTTACTAGTTTTTCACAAAATGTGTGTACAAGGCCTCTGGCCATGAGCTAGGGATTCACAGAGATGGCTACATTTCTAAGATATAGAAGTTACAAACTGGGCTCAATGGTAACAACTGGCAGGGTGAAAATTAAAGGGAAGAAAGAGCTCTCCCTAACCCAGGTGTCCTTGAAAATTTAACTTGACAAGAACAGAGGAAAAAAACAGAAAAATAAACTGTTTTTTGTGAACTTCTGCAGACTGTGAACTTCTGCGCCCCTTCCTTTACATGTTGGGTAAAAAATTCTAAAACTACCTAAGCTTGGGTTTCAGGGGATTTATTGATTACAACAGAAGTAATGCCCTCTGAATCTGGTTGCAAACAAATAGGACTGTTTCCTGTCTTCGGTACTATCTTAGGCGCCTTGCCTTGTCTGTCCCTACACCAGTATAATTCTATATACTTAAACATTTTTTATGTTTTCATGAAATTGTCAACAGATATGATTAATTGTGTAATGTTGCAGAGGTTTCCCAGAGTGCTTTATCCTGATGCAGGTTCATTTGAAATTCAAATAGGGGGAAATAAAACCCGGTTCCACTGGGAACATATATCCCTCACTTTAGCCATCCTATTAGAAATAGGAGTTGCTGCAGAGGTGGGCACAAGAACCACTGCCTTGGTCCATGGGACACAACAAATGACACAATTAGAAGCAGCAATAGACCAAAACTTAAAGATATTAGAAACCTCCATCACAGCTTTGCAGAAATCTTTAACCTCTCTCTCTGAAGTTGTTTTACAGAACAGTCGAGGGTTGAACCTCCTCTTCATGAGAGAAGGGGGCCTTTGTTGTGCATTGATGGAAGAATGTTGTGTTTATGCTGACCATTCTGGAGTTGTAAAAAAATCTATGAGTAAATTAAAAGGACAACTTGAAGAGTGTCAACGAGAGACAGAGGCCAAAAAAGGGTGGTTTGAGTCATGGTTCACACAGTTTCCCTGGTTAACTAAGTATTTATCAACCCTGGCAGGTCCAATAATAATCCTCATATTATTGCTAACTATAAACTCTGTTTGCTCAACCATGTAATTTCTTTTCTGCAATCTCAAATTGGACAAGTTAAACTTATGTTAATACCCAACTAGCAGACATAAAATGTGACACCCCCCAATGTTCACTTTTATGACTAAAAGTAGCCAGAAGAAGAAGTGGGGAATGAAAGGTTAATAACATAGGCACTTGTCACTTCCTGTTTTTCTGTACGCTTAACAAAACACTGTTGAAATATTGAGAAATGTTTGCTAATCTTGTTCCCAGAATGTGCTGTCCCCAACTGCCAAACTACAGAATGCACTCCCTCACCCGGTTGCGCGCAAACTGCCCACTCGCCCTGATCCATTAATAAAATTCCCTCCCTGCCCTCTTCAAGGAAAGTATATAAGCTCTGCTTAAGCTGTTCTCAGGGATCTCTGCACTATTCAAGTGAGCTATGAGCACCAGCACGCTGGGCCCCCAATAAACCCTTTGCTGTTGCATGAGATAGATTCTGGGTGGCCTCTTCCTCCGACGCTCACCTGACATTTACTTGGATGATTGAATGTAGAAAAGAACATCCATTCAAAACGGGATAGTCAGTAAGATTAGGAATATAGTTGGTAGGTTTAGGAAGAAGAGTGAATATAGGATTTGAAAAAAAAGTCCTTTAGCAATAGGGTTTCATATAGAGAGTGAATGTAAATGTCAGCACATGTGAAGAGTCAGTCACAATGATGAACTGGAGCAAACATGTAGGAAAGCAGATATCAATAGAGACATTATGAAATCAGGCAAAGCATAAAGTTAGTGATAGGATTACACATTCAACAGGGTTGACTTTAATTATGTAATCTTAGGAAAAAAGAAATATTTAGTCATCAATAGGATTGACATTTGAGAGCATTAGGCAAGTGGACATGGATGATTTTAGTAATGCAGGTTCACTTTCCATTTAGGTTTTGGTACAATCATAAGTGTGACCTTTGCATTTTGTGTTCAGAATATTACTGTGATACAATGTATATGTAGGTCAGGTGACCTGAGTATTTCTCGTACCATTTCTGGGAGCAATATTTTGAAGACGTATAAATTAGTATTGGGGGTACAAAAAGTTGTACCCTGTGTCTATGAATATAGAGGTTTCCTGGCCTAAAGACATTTTGATAAACTGCCTCTGAGGCTGGGCACTTGAAATATATGTTGTTGTCAGTAGCTTTAGCTTCCTTTGTAGTGAGACCATCAAAGCTAGATATGCATCTATGTGAGCTGAAGGACATGTGTTCTTATGTTCCAATGAACATGGTGCAGCAGCGATGAATTCTCTTTTTGTAGGTAAACAATGGCCATTGGGGCTAAGCCTCTCCCCGTGTGGACTGTGAAGCCCTTTGGTCATACTCCACTTTTAATGGTCTTTCTTGCTGCTACAATGGGAGTTTGGTATTGGCTTCACAAAATACAAGGAGTTCAAATGGGTCGCAGTGCTGCACGGCATTCTGTCACATGTGGTTGGTCAGTGTCTGCTGGAGAACGCACCAACCAGGCTTCTATCCCACATAGTTTGCGCCCTTGTCCATAGCAACCTGACTCTGAACATTGCCCAGAAACGTCTCCATATACCAAGATGCCTTTTTATATAATTGTCTGCTGGCTGCACCATGTCAGTCACAGGACATTTGGAAGCCAATGGCAGATCTCCATGGCCACAGCACAGATGTATTATCACACACTTGCTAACCACTACTCTAGGCTCACTACTCAGAAGGCTCCAAATTACGGGCATCTCTGTTCTACAGCATTTTCATGAAACCCAGTCAATCAAGGCACTGTCTGGTATACTTCTGATCAGCAATAGGACATGGAAATGTTTTCCAGTGCCACCTGGTCAAGGGAATGTCCAAAATTTCATGGTATTTATCTCGCCATTTTTCAAGATGAATTTGGAGCCACTGTGAGTTTTCCATTCATCCAGGAACCATAAAATTTTGAGGAAGCTCATTTGAATGAAACCTCTGGAGAACTCTCACAGGCAAGGCTTCCCAAAGAGGGGGCAAAAGGTCACATGAAGCCAGGCCCATTGAGGTCTACAATGTGAGATCCATGTGTGTTTTGTCTCTTAATTATGGCTGCCAACTCTTTAAAAATAAAATCATGTAATATCCTGGATGAGATTCCCATGGCGATGTGGGAAGCCATCCTGGGCCTAGAACTCAGTTTCCAAGGGCGACTCTCATGCGTGGCCTCCTAAAATCCCAACACGACTTCATGGCAATACTTCTCTGAGTTCGGTTCCAGAACTCAGTCTTATGGGGAATCACACCAGTGTTCAAGCCCAGGTGGACCCAGTCATCTCTTCCAACCACCAACAAATGACCACAATTAAAACCAAAACACTTTCAAATGGCCTTCAGCTTCTTCCATATAGACACTCAACAGAAATTATATAACTGGTTCCAACTTTAAATAATTGATTGAATTGTTATCTGAAAATATACAGGAAATCTTATATTGATATACAATCATTCATTCCAACCAGTTATACATCTAATGGTAATATTAGGGTTATGGTTTATCATGAAGAGTGTGGGAGTTTTGCTTCAAATTTTTATGGAAATCGAAAATAATGTGTTTGGAAAGAAGTCTCATGAGAAGAACAGTCAAGAAACCTGGAGGAATACATGTGTTCTGAAGCAGGAAATGATTGAAAGTGAAACAAATGCCTATTAATTTGTGAACCTGTGGATGAAATATATATCCTATGGTTTGCATAAACTGAAGATATAGTAATGTACCAGTGTTAAATAAAATGAACTTCAAAATACATATCATGTCCCATAGAAATCTATTTGCATTGATGTTAAACTGGGTCAGTTACTGTATTAGGATTGTATGCACCATTCACTGAAGTTACTTTTCAGTACTAGGAAACAAATATGTATTTCAGGTGGATGTATATTTCTGAGAATAATCGTGTGAAAAGTTGATTATGAATCCACATACATGAACATGAATGAATTTAGGTAGTGTATATAGGACACATATATTTTATATTTTGAAAAATTTGGAGAGTATATATATATATATATATATATATATATATATATATATATATATACATATATATATACACACACACACACAAAACACAAACACAGACAATAAAAAGTAGCAATATATATGCCAATCGAAATTCTTCATGAAATATATATCATCCACTGATGCAAAAATATTTATTTTACTTAACATGGATTTATGTATAATGTTTTTCTACTAGGAGGCTCCCCCATACTTTGAATTTTCAGTTCCAACAGCGATTAGGAGAAGTGATCTCTTCTCACAATTTGAATCTGCTAAGTCAGCCACCTCACAAGAATATACGTGTGATACCATGTAGGATTCTATATGTGCATATAAAATACATGTGGTGAATAGGCTACAGAGAAAGGGAGCCAGGTATTCACATATTTTTTAACTTTAAAAACACATGGAGAATTATTTCAATTAAAAATTAGCTAGATTTATAACACCTACCCTATATCATGCAAAAGGCAACTCGAACTATACACCATGCCTCCTCTGAACTGCTTGTATTTCTATTCTATTTGGGTTATTTTTATCCATCATATTAGGATTAGTAGTCATAGTCTAGTAGGGTATGGGTTAGTGCCAGGCGTCCCGGCCGGCAGGACCCATCAACGTGGGCATCGAACATAGTTGGGGAGGAATGAAGGGACAAGAGACAGGAGAGATGACAGCCAGACAGGAGTTCTGATCAAGCTGCAAACTTTTAATGTTCTCACAGGGTGTTTATATGCTGCCGATGGGAAAGCTCTCTTATCGGCAGTTACTGGATGTCTTCACAGGGTTAGATAACCTCAGGATATTTCAGGAAGACAGATGGCGACAGGATGTCTCAGGGAGATAGATGGTTGTGGGATATCTCCCAGGAAGGATGTCTCCCAGGGGGCTGTTTCTTGTAAGTGTCAGTCTATTCTTTGAAGGAGAACTTCGTTCTAGCCCCTGACATCTCCCCCTTTCTTATATAAAATATTTGACCTACCTTACCGGCCATGTTTTTAGGGGGGATTAGAGGCTCTGTTTCTCTAGGAGGCCTTAGAATATCTCCTGATCTGAGCGAGCATCTTTACTAGCAGATTTCGTGGTGGCCTTGGCATGTTTTTGGAGGAGATGGCCTTGAAGGGGAAGCATGCCAACCGCCATGCACCAGAGCGTGTCACTCAGAGGTCTTGTGTTTGGGGATCCGTGGATCCATCCTTTTGCAGTCCTTCCTGCACCCTCCGATATTATGGCCTAACGTCCTCACTCCATGGGTGCATCTTCCCCCAAGCCGAAGGGCCCATGGAGACAAACCCTTATGGCAAGGGCAGAAAATCGTTTGTCACAGCTTTTACTTATAGTTTTATGTAAGAAAGAGAGATCTGTGGGGATGTAAACTTAAGAAATAAGCCTGTGAGAAGGGTAGAACATCCTTTTAAAAGTTGACAGCATAGTCTTCCATCTCCAGATGATGATAGTGGATCTGTATGGGCTTACAGGCCATAATATTAATGTGTTCTTTAATAAATTGTACCACACTGTTTATAATGCAGGGTCCTATGGTCACAAACGTAAACCCAACAAAGGGCCTAATAGGGGAAGAAGGTAGGGTAGAAATCCATTAAGCTTAGTCCAGAGGGGATTTTCAAATAGTTCTCTTCATCTCTTTTCTAGATCTTCTTGAAGCTGCTTAAATTTAGTGCATACTATGACTGATTTATTGGCATAAAAGCAGCATCGTTCCCCTAAGGCCAATCAAATATCTCCCTGGTTAGCAATCAGCAAATCTAAGCCTCGTCTGTTTTGAAGGAACACTTTTGCCAGGAAGTCTATTTGGTCCTACAAATCTTTAATGGTTTCTGATAGAGTTTGTACATCATTTTAAGTTGTTGAGACAGGCGATGGTAAGGGTGTATAGCCGTGCCAAAGCCAGGGTACCTGTGCCCACAGCAGCTGTTATTCCAAGGCTGGCAATAAGTGGTAAGGCCTGTATCGCCCGCCTCTGTCTTTTGACTAAGGTGTCTAGGCTAGAGGTTTGTCTCCTGGGACAATAGTTATATCAGGGAGTAATAAGGCAAAAACACAGTCACTGGTCCAATTCGCTGGAAGCCTGGGGAAGGCCACATTTCCTCCACACATAACAACTGTGCCATTGGGGGGACAAAGAGATGGGATGGGTGAGGAATAATTTTGTACTGTTGAGCAATTTCCAAAGGAAGTAATTCCAAAATCCATATCATAGGTATTATTCTGCATCGCGCCTAAAAGACATAATGTAGAAGTGCCTATAGGCTGTTCTTTAAAGGGAAATAAGGGTTGGCATGTATTATCATTGTCCATAGTAGAATTAATAGGAACTGCCATAGGAATGCTTGCCCCTGTTGTCATGCAGAGCCAGCAATTACCAGCAAGGGTGGGGTTGGAATTATTAAGGAAGGAGAAGGTAGTTTGCAAAATATCTAATGTATTGGTATCTAAACCTGGGAACTGGGATTTCGGCTACATTAAGGGATGATATGTGAGCTCAGGGATTTGGGGTTTCAAAATTTTGATTATCTGAGGATGCTTGACAGCATCAGTGGGTCCTCTACCATCAGAGACCCCTGTAGGAGCCTTAATGGGCCAGTAGGAAGGTTTTCCGACAGTGCCTTGGCACCCAGCTGACTGTAGCTTGGTGTATTTGCCTTCTCCTCCCCGGTCAAAGAGAACGGGGGTATAATGAATAGTGGTCCCCCCTGCTTCATGAGTTTTAATTAGGGAGGCTTCAAAAAATCATTCTCCCTGCTTGTTAACACAAATTGAGGCCGACACATAACAAGAGACATGCATCGCCTGGGTATGCGTACGGGTTGCAGAACAATTTTGGAGAGCTTTACTTGTACTAGGGGGAATAATCTTTGGCTTGTTAACACATACCCATTTAGGCTGATGAACTCCTCTGAGTTTATAGTCAACCTCGGCATGGAGGTAAGCCACCTTAGTCATGCAGTCAGCAGTCTGGGTCCAACTAGTGGGAGCCTGAGTCCAAGATCCTCCCTTGCATTCACGGGGGGGGGGGGGCAAAAAGGTACTCCATGATGTTGGAAGGTGGAGGGCCAAGGCCTCCGTGCACAAACCTGTTCAGCAGAAGTGCCTTAAGCAGGATCCTCACACAGATTGTTGGATGGATCCGAAAAAGAGGAAATATTGTACTCATGGGGAGGGCCTCCGTCCCCGGTTTGAGGTAAGTCATTAACCTGTTTAACCAGGTGTTCTGGTAACCATCTTGGGGCTGCTAGCTCTTGGTCCAAAACACAAGCTGAGCCTCGTTCCCAGATGAGGACAGGATCTGGGCATTTCCATTTATTTGTAAGGGGATTTCGCCACATAACAGGTGGGTGATCAGAATTGGAAAAGGGATGCCAGTGTCTGTCTGCAGCCGAAAGGCCTTCACTGTCTAGGGTAAGAGAAAAAAAGGGCAAATAATGCATGGTTAAGGCAATGCCTGTGAGTGGTAAATACAAGGGCGGAAGCCTTAAGGTGGGATAGCCAAGTCTTTAAGGTAAGGTGGAACGTTCCACAATGCCTCGGCCCTGAGGTTTGTATTGAATTCCAGTAGTATGACAAAATTGCAAGGTAGCACAAAACTGTTTAAAATTGGCACTGGTATATGGAGGACAATTATCTGCTTTAATATGTACTGGTTTACCCATTATGGAAAAGGCTGAAACAAGATGAGAAAGGACATCTTTGGTAGCCTCTCCAGAATGTGGTGATGCAAAAATAAAGCTGCTGAAGGTATCGATAGAAACGTGTATATATTTGGTTTTTCCAAATTCAGCAAAATGAGTAACATCCATTTGCCAAACCTGATTTGGCAGTAATCCTCGGGGGTTAACTCCCAAGTGTTGAATGGGGAGGGAGAGAGCGCAAGCAGGGCATTCTTTTACTATTTCTCGTGCCTGTTGCCTGGTAATTTTACAAAGTAATCAAAGGCTCTGGGAATTTAGTTGGTAAAGATTGTTTAGCTCCGTGGCCTTTTGAATGGAGCCACCAAAAATTGGAAAGATGGTAGGAGTTGCTGCATCAGCTTGAGCATTACCTGTGTTAGAGGACCGGAAAGATCAGAGTGTGCCCTGATGTGTCCTAAGAAAAATGGGTGTTGTTTGGCCTGAATTAGCTGCTGAAGCTGGTGAAACAGAAAGGCCGCATTGGAAGAAGCTTTAATGGCGGGTGAAATCTCCAGCAGGGGCACAGAATGAGCAATGTAGGCACTGTCTGTATGAATATTAACAGGATTATCACAAAATGTTATAAAAACTTGTGTTATGGCAAACAATTCCACAAACTGTGCTGAATGATAGACAGTATCAACGGTGGTAGGCTGGTTATTGACAACAGAGACCGCACAGCCATTACTGGAACCGTCTGTAAAGACAGTAAGGGCTTGAGGACTGGGAGCCTTTTGAGTAATTTTGGGAAAAATAAATGGATGTATCTGGACAAAATGTAAAAGGGTGTCATTGGGGACATGGTTATCAATTGTTCCCAAATAGCCTGATTGGGCAATACCCCATTCATCCCCTCTCTGTAGTAAAAATTTGGTTTGGTCATTAGTATATGGAATTAAAATATTATCAGGGTCTTTGCCAAGATGTTGTCGAGAAAGCAAACGACCTTTAATAATAATAGAAGCTACCTGAGCAAGATAAACGGTAATAAACTTGGAGGATGTGGTGGATAAATGGACCCAAAGCAAGGGGAAGCCTTTATTTTTAAAATATGGATATCCTGCCAAAATTTTTCTGAGGGTATATGAGGAGTGTGTAAAAGATCCAGAACCAGAGGAAGGTTATAAGAAATTTGTGTAACAAACTGTTTGGCAATGGCTTCTGTGACTTGGTTTAATGCCTGTCATGCCTCGGGAGTAAGCTTTTGAGGGGAGGAGGGGTAGGAATCACCTCTCAAAATATCATTAAGGGGGAAAAGTACACAAGTGGGTAATTTTAAATATGTTCTTAGCCATTGAATATCTCCCAGTAATTTTTGAGAATCATTAAGGGTGTGAAGATGGTCCACACATAGTTGTATTTTAGGAATTTGGATCTGATTATCTTGAAGTTTAAGGCCCAAATAGGTATAAGGGTCCTGTGTTTAAACCTTATCAGGAGCTATCTGTAGTCTCAAGGTAGTGAGGGTTTTCTAAAGGTCCAAGTAACAATTATTAAGGTCATGGTATTTAGGTGCAGCAATTAAAAAATCATCCATATTATGTAAAACGTAAAACTGTGGTCATCATTCTCTCACAAGGTCTACTGCTTGAACAGCTTATTTTTAGCAAAGACTAGGGCTGTTGGCCATACCTTGGGGAAGAACCTTCCATTGAAATCTCTGCATAGGGCCGTGGAAATTAATGCAAGGGAGACTAAAGGCAAAATAGGGTCTATCCTCGGGATGTAAAGGAATGGTAAAAAAGCAAACTTTTAAGTCAATAACTATTTTACAATAGTTTTTGGGAATAGCCACTGGTGTGGAAATTCCAGGCAGTAGTGCTCCCATCAGGCACATAACTTTATTAATGGCACACAAATATTGTAAAAGACGCCACTTGCCTGATTTTTTCTTGATAACAAAAATAGGAGTATTCCATTGTGAGGTTGAGGGCTCTACATGGCGGGCTGCCAGCTGTTCCTGCACTAACATGGAGGCAGCCTCCAATTTTTCTGGGGGGTAAGGGGCCACTGATCCACCCTTACAAGAGTCTGAGTCTCCAAAATAATTTTATCTGCATGGGGTACAGGAGGGTCAGGAATCGACACTAAAAATCAGAATACCCAAGTCCATATGTATTTGTTTTTTTTATGGGTTTTATAGTCCCCACCAGTCCTTGTCTCAGTCTCACAAGGCCTGTACCAGGGACAAAATTCATACAAAGCATTTGATGAGTCACCATTGAATTGGGACTGGCAAGAATTACTTCCATTTGACTCAAAATATCTCGGCCCCATAGGTTAACAGGGAGGTCAGGAACAATGAAAGGAGTGACAGTCACCTTATTACCCTCTTTATCAGTACAGCTAAGAGCTCTAGAACTGACATGGGAATTTTTTGACTCTTAACCCTTTTAGATCATTCAAGGATGGGGTGATGGGCCAACCTGATGGCCAGTATTTGTGAGAAATAATTGTGGCATCAGCTCCAGTATCTAGAATTCCTTGGAATTCCTTTCCTTCAATAAGTAAGGTAAGGGTGGGTCTATTGTGAGAAATGGGCTGAACCCAATATACATCAGAGGAGCCGAGGGAGGCTGTCCCCCGTTGTAGGTTTGGGCGGTGGAAGTGCCTCCTGAATCCAAGGGAAGGAATGTTAATTGTGCAAGTCTTGTTCCTGCTGGGATGGCCGGAACTCCATTAATAGCTGTTGCCAGTATTTTTATTTCTCCAGTGAAATCATTATCATTAATGCCAGGGAAGACCTGAACACCATTTAAGGTAGCAGAGGCTCTTCCAAGAATAAGGGCACTCGTATGAGATGAAGGGGGACCCATAATTCTAGGGGGTATTATCTGGTGCCCTTGCATTGAGTCTAATATTGTATCGGTGGTGGCACAGAGATCCAATCCTGCGCTGCCTGGGGTGGCTAGTTGGAGGGTGGCAATTGTGGGGAAGAATTTTGTGGTAGGTTTGGAGTTTGGGAGGGAACAAACCTTATTGCCCCTGGTTTTGTCCTGGGGGAGGTCGTGGCCAGGGGCTGGCCCCGCAGGGAGTTTCCTGAGAAGCAGGAAGAAATAGGCTGTCTGAGGCCATTTGTCTTAGATCTACACTTACTGGCCCAGTGATGACATTTACCACATCTAGAAAAAAGGGTAGCTGGAGGCGATTTAGCCCCAGTTTGAGGAGACGACATTCCTAGGCTTTGTTTGCCTTTCGGACACTTGCGTGCAAAATGGCCAGGTTGTTTACAAGTAAAGCAAGTACATGAGCCAGGATTGTGAAAAGCCTTGGTAAAGGGGGCACGTAGGGCGAGACCCATGGCATGGGCTGCACCCACCCCTGCACAGAGTCTAATAAAGTCAGAAAGTTTTCCTTTTTCCTTATGTGGTCAAAGAACATTCTGACATGCTGGGTTGGCGTTTTCAAAGGCAAGATATTTTACAAAAGTTCTTTTGCTTTCGCTTGGTCCAAGCAAGCATTCTGCAGCTAGGTTAAGCCGGGGAACAAAGTTTCTATAAGGGTCGTTGGGTCCTTGTCAAATTTTTGCCAAAGAAGTGGTAGCTGAGCCCGTCTGAGGGAGGCATCTCCAAGCATGTAAGCCAGCCATCTGAATCTGCGCCAAAAGTCCAGCAGGGAAACGTGCCTATTTAGTTTTAGTGTCAAATGGCTCATAGCCCACTAGCTTAACATAAGTTCAGGATTTATAGGAGGTCTTAGTTAATTTTTTTTGAGCAGTTTCCTGACAGTGCTCCTTGAAATCTGCATTGCATAACAGGAAATCTCCGGCACTGAGGGTAGCTCGGTCTAAAAATTTTCAATCATTGGGAGTAAGCCATTGTGTGCTGTGGCTTTCTAATAAAGTCAACGTGTAGGGCACAGTGGGGCCATTGTGAGCACAAGTCTTTTTATGTTTTTCAAGAAAACGCAGGCTTAATTTTTTGTAGACACTCTGGGTTCCTTCCTGCCTAGGGGTGAACTCTTCATCCTCTGAGTCCTGATCTCCTTGATCCATTTCCCCCGCTTCCTCCTCTTCATCCTCCTCTAATTCTTTGACCTCAGCCTTTGCAGGCATATCTGTCTGACTGTGGGTGACTGGGAAGGCGAGAACAGGCTGATGGAGTGGCTTAGCCTTTGTATTAGACCACCGTGGGCCAGCTTTCATTGATTCCATGCCTAAGGCTAATGAACAGAGCTCAGAGTCAAGGGATCTTAATTCTTTTAAAAGTTTGATCTGTTCCCGTCTATGTTGGAGAGACTCTCACAAGGGAGCCAGGCTAGGCAAGGGAAGTGGGGAAAAAATATCTGGGTGGCATTTTGCTCCTGAAGGGCTGGAGCACAAAAGGCAGGAGTGATATAGGAGGTAGGTAGATGTGTAAGTCCTATAGGCTGTGGCAGGGTCCTGAGAGGTGGCGCATCTTCTGAATGGTAGCTTGCTGCTTCCTTCTCCAAGGTAGCCTCCGTCCCAGGGGTCAATGTGTCTCTGGGATTTAAAACTCGATAAAGGCGTTTGGTAACCATTAGAGCCTTATTCATTAGGGTGGTATTTTGAGGGGGACCAGGAAGGTTCCCAGGGTCCTGGGGAGACTGAGAAGGGTCAATGTCTATACTAACTGATGGGCATGCCTTGGGGAGACGAGAGGTGTTTTGCATAGTCTCTTCTCCAATCCTGACAAGTTGTAAGATACCATTGTCAAAGGGTGAACTTTTAAGGATTTCATTAATTAAGTTCCAGTAAGAAAAGGTGGGAACTGGCACTTTTTCTGGGCCAAAGGTTTAATAATAATGTTTTAAACAGTCTCTTACTCTAAGCCATCTTTTACCATCAATGGTCACTTCAAGGTGAAACCATGGACACAATTCTCCTATGTATTAGAAGAAAAATTTTAAGTCCTTTTTCTTAACACGCACCCCCCATGTCTTGAAGGACTCCTTGAGGCCTGACAAAAACAAATCATGTGGCGAAACTGCTTGTCCCATGGTGGGTCACTCACCGTGCGTCATCCCCACTCTCCTCCTAGATCTGTCTCTTGGTGGTGTCTGCTGAGGCAATCGTGAGCTCCACTTGATGAAGTCTTCCAGGAGGATGGGGATCCCAATCAGTCAAAGGCTCGAGCCCCAGTCAGTGGGTGCCAGTAGTCCCGGCTGGAAAGACACATCAACAGGGGCAGCGAACCTAGATGCGGAGGAATGAAGGGACAAGAGACAGGAGAGATGACAGCATGACAGGAGTTCTGATCAAGCTGCAAACTTTTATTTTTCACACAGGGGCATTTATATGCTGGAAATGGGAAAGCTCTCTTATCCAAAGTTCCTGGATGTCTTCACAAGGTGAGATAAACTCAGGATATTTCAGGAAGACAGATGGCAACAGGATGTCTCAGGGACACAGTTGGCTACAGGATGTCTCCCAGACAGGATGTCACCATGGGGGCTGTTTCTTGTAAGTGTCAGGCTATTCTTTAATGTAAATTCCTTCTACCCCTGACAGTCAGGGATTCAGTATTTCGAATGGAAAATTGGAAAAAGAATCCAATGTGTATTCAGAACAATGCCTTGACATTACCTTCATCCCAAGTAAGACACAATTAGAGGAGAAGAGTTAGAAAATCTGTGAATACACATCTGGAATGGAAAATGCTCAGGAGTTCACAACCTTGGAGGTGGTATAGGAGTTTCCAAAAGTAAAGGACAGGGTAAAAACTCCACAAACATGGAGCTCTGCTGGCCTAAAGATTTCTTGAAAAACTTCATCTGAGGTTGTTTTTAGGAGCTTTAGCTTCCTTTTTAATGAGACGATCAAAGCTGGGTCAGAATCTATGTGACATAGAGGACATTGTTTCTTATTTTCCAATGAACATGAGGCAGCAGTGCTGAATTCTCTCTTTGTAGGTAAACTGTGGCCACTGGTGGCTAAGTGTCTCCCAGTGTGGAATGTGAAGCCATTGGTCATCCTCCAATTTCTGTGGTGTTTCTTGCAGCTGCACTGGGAGTTCGATATTTGCTTCACGAAATACAAGAAGTTCAACTGGGACACAGTGATGGAGGGAGTTCTTTCACGTGTGGTGGGTAAGGGTCTGCAGGAGAATGCACCACCAAGGCTTCTATCCCACATAGTTTGCCCCCTTGACCATAGCAATCTGATTATAAACATTGCCCTGAATCCTCTCCATATAACAAGATGCCTTTACATACAAGGGTTTGTGGCTTGTAGCATGTCAGTCACAAACCATTTGGAAGCGAAGGGCAGATGCAGATGACCCGACCAAAGATGTTTTAACACACACCTGCACACCACTGCTCTAGGCCGACTACTCAGCAGGCTCCAAATTACTGGCATCTCTGTTCTACACCATTTTCATGAAACCCAGTCAATCAAGGCACTTTCTGGAACACTGATGGTCATCAATAGGACATCCAAAGGTTCTCCAGGGCCACCTGGTCATGGGAATGTCAAAAATTTAAAGGTGTTTATCTAGCCATTTTTCAAGGGTGAAGTTGGAGGCACTGTGGGTTTCAATTCATTCAGGAACGATTAAATGGAGAGGAAGCTCATTTCAATGAAAGCTCTGGAGAACTATCACACGCAAGGCTTCCCAAAGACAGGCCAAAAGGCCCATGAAGCCAGACCTACTGAGGTCTACAATTTGAGGTCCATGTGTGTTTTGACTTGCAACTATGGCTGCCAAGTCTTTAAGAATAAAATCATGTGATATCCTTCCCGAGATTCCCAGTGCTCTGTGGAAAGCCAACCTGGGCCCAGATCTCAGTTTCCAAGGGCGACTCTCATGCGTGGCCTCCTAAAATCCCAACACAATACAAGGCAATACTTCTTTGAGGTAAGTTCCAGAACTCAGTCTCTAAAGAGAATCACACCAGTGTTCAAGCCCAGGTGGACCCAGTCATCTATTCCAAGCGCCACACAAATGACCACAATTAAAATCAAGACACTCCCACATGGCCCTCATTTTCTTCCATATAGACACTCATCATAACCTCTGGCTGGAGGTTTCCATGAGGGGCACAGCCCAAGACAGTGTCCAAAATAAGCTCCCTTGCATCCATTTGCCTAAAGTTAGTGTGGCCAGGACATCCTTCCTGTGAACCAGGAGTGTTCAAAGAGGCCTGCCGTTAATATTGCTCTTATTCTCGATTTTGAGGCCTACTGACTGTGGGGTTTAGATTCTTTATGTTAATTGGAGTCATGAGAAAACCCAAGAACCTATGGTCTAGTGTCTGCAGGGCTTTGAAGAACTCATTTGACCCAAAGGATCTGTATTCTCAATAATGGAAGTCAGAAACCTTACAGAGGAAGGCGAGAGACTTCATCCAAAATGATTGCTCTTTTGGCTTTTTGATTTGGATGCACACATGGGATTTTTCTTTAGATCCATCAGGTGCTGAGAATCTAAGCCACAGCCTCACACAGGGCCAAGAGGCTGATTCAGACACATCCCTTTCCAAAGCAATTAAGAAAGAGCCACAGGTAATGTCCATACATTTCCATTTGAAAACTGTTTTCTTCAGGCTTCAAAAAGGCGTAGCCTGAGGCAAAGACCTTCCTGACATTCAGGGCAACAGAAGGATATGTAAGCAAAAGGCCCAAAGCAGAGTTTCTCCACTGAGACTTTCCTGGTCACACTGATATCTGAGTTTTCTGAGATGCTCATCATTTCCTTCAGCTCTCTAGTGCATGGCCGTATCACAGAGCGTGGAGGTGGTACATATCTTGGACACAATACCATGAGTGTATTCTGGAGATTGCCCATAATTCAGGTAGAGAATAGGAACTTAAGAAGATATTAGGTGTTGCCCATCCATTAGGCAATCCGCAGACCATTCATAAATTGGGCAAAATAAATGCTGGGAAGATTTCTACTAGAAAGGACACATGTATTTATGCATTCTCTTTTCTAATGTCTACAACCATGGACACAGTGGGATACACAGACATAGAAAGACTAGCCTTGTCAAACGACTTACTAGAATCGGTTCACACCAAACCAAACAAACCGACTTTCTTACCTATTCTCAGAACATGAGACAAAACCACAAACAAATACCCACACCCACACCCACACAGACCCCCAAGTACGTCTGTGACAATACAGAGTGTCATTTGATGGTGGCCATAATAAATTCCCTCATAATGGGCTGTCCTGTCTCAGATCTAGTCTCTGTGGCCAACTTTGTGAAGCTGTAAGGAGCCAGTGGTGAGCCACTATCTGCTTTCTCAGGAAATGCCCCTCTTCTGACCTTCCTGGCATTTGGCCATCCTCACATAAGTAGGTACCAAGAAAGACTGACTCTGTCTTTGGTAAATCCGAAAAATTTTGACCACTGGGACTGGGACTGGGACTGGCTCTGGATGCCTGGCTTCCTGGATCCCAAGTTCAGAGAATGCCATCACCAAGGAAGTGAGGTGAGGTCACTTCCTTCAGGAACTGAATGAGGTCCCTACCTTGGCAACCACTTTGTCCTAACAGTTGCTTCCAAGGGTCCCATGAGATGGAGGCTGCACCTACTTATTCTGACATTTTCACAAGTTAGAATGGTATACAACCATAGGCACCCAGGAACAGCTCTCCACACAGGCCTGGTTTGCTGCATCTTCTTTACATTAAGAAGAGAGAGGCTGATTCCGACACAACCCTTCATCCTGACCAGGTTGTTTGCCATGAAAGATGACTTTTGCTCTCTGAGGTTCTTAATAGCTGCCTACATCTTCTCCAGGGATCATTTCTTTAATGACCTTTGAGGTTCTCAGCAGGTGAAAGATCCCTTAATTTCTGTCTTGTAAGACCAACTCTGTCCCTGCTCTTCTGTAAATTTAGATTGAGGGAAGAGTGTATGGTTAGGGTTAATAACATGTTCAATCTGTGTTAGGAACTATTCTGCTGGATGAATAATGTTATTGGGAACCTACGATATTTATAAGAATATGTAGGTGAAATATATGTATGAAAACAGAAATCTAAGATTTGAAACCCTGAAGGGCATTGGGCCCTTCACTGGGATACTTAGTGTTGACTTACTTTCTGCACAGATGTCTCAGATAAATCCATATACAATGGCATAGGACCTTGTACATTGAATGATTGAATGTGGAAGAGAACATCCAGTCAAAAAGGGATTGTAGGTAAGATTAGGAAGATAGTTGGTAGGTTTTGGAAGGAGAGTGAGTATAGGATTTGGAAAAAAAAAACTTCTTTAGCAATAGGGTTTCTGTTAGATGGTGAAGGTAAATGTCAGCACATATGAAGATTCAGTCACAATGATGAACTTTGGAAAATATGTAGGAAATCAGATAATAATAGAGACATTACAAAATCAGGGAAAGTACAAAGTGAGTGATAGGATTAGACATTTTGAACAGGGTTGAGTTTGAATATATAATCTTAGGAAGAAACAAATATGAAGTCACCAATAGGATTGACATTTGAGAGCATTAGGCAATGTGGACATGGATGTTTTTAGTAATCCCTGTTCACTTTCCTTTTAGGCTTTGGTACAATCATAAGTGTGACCTTTGCATTTTGTGTCCAGAATATTACTGTGATAAAATGTATATGTAGATCGCGTGACATGAGTATTTCTTCCAGCATTTCTGGCAGCAATGTTTTGAAGTCCTATAAATTAGTATTGGTGGTACAAAGAGGTGTACACTGTGTCTATGAATATAGAGATAGTGCATGAATAGACCACATTGTGAATAAATGTGAGGTCACTTCCTTCAGGAACTGAATGAGGTCACTGCCTTGGCAAACACATTGTCCTAATAGTTGCTTCCAAAGGCCCCATTAGATGGAGGCTGCCCCTACTTCCTGTGACACTTTCACAAGTTAGAATGGTATATCATCCATAGGCACTCCAGAACAGCTCTCCACACTGGCCTGTTTTGGTCCATCTTCTCTACATTAAGAAGAGAGAGGCAGATTCAGACACATCCCTTCATCCTGACCAGGTTGTTGGCCATGGAAAGTGACTCTTACTCTCTCAGGTCTTTCATAGCTGCCTACATCTTCTTCAGGGATCATTTCTGCATGGACGTTTGAGGTTCTCAGCAGGTGGAAGATCCCCTAAATTCCTGTCTTGTAAGACCAACTCTTTCCCTGCTCTTCTGTAAAGTTAGATTGAGGGAACAGTGTATGGTTAGGGTTAATAACATGTTCGATTTGGGTTAGGAATTGTTCTGCTGTATGAATAATGTTATTGGGAACCTGTGATATTTATAAGACTATAGAGGTGAAATATAAGTATGAAAACAGAAATCTAGGAACGATTGGAAGCCCAGAAGATCATTGGGCACTTGATTGGTATACATAGCTTTGAATTACATTCTGCACAGATGTTTCAGTTAAATAGATAATCATGGTAATAGGACCTTGTACATTGGATCATTGAATATAGAATAGAACATCCACTCAAACTGGGATAGTTGGTAGGATAAGGAAGATAGTTGGTAGGTTTCAAAAGAAGACTGAGTAAAGCATTTGGACCAAAAGTTCTTTAGCAATGGGGATTCAGTGAGAGAGTGAATGTCAATGTCAGCACATGTGAAGAGTCATTCACAATGATGAACTGGAGAAAAGGTGTAGGAAAGCATTTATCAATAGAGACATTAGGAAATCAGGCAAAGTTCAAAGTGTGTGATAGGAAAATACATTTTTAACAGGGTTGAGGTTGAATATATAATGTTAGGAAGAAACAAATATGTAGTCACCAATAGCAATGATATTTGAGAGTGTTAGGGAACAAGGACATGGATGATGTTAGTAATACATGGTCACATTCAATTTAGGCTTTGGTACAATCATAAGTGTGACCCTTGTATTTTGTGTCTGGAATATTACTGAGATAAATATATATGTATATCAGGTGAGTAGAAAAATCATGATGAAATATATATCATCTACAGATCCAAAAATATTCATTTTACTTAACATGGATATATAGGTGAAATATAAGTATAAAAACAGAAATCTAAGTAAGACTTGAAGCTCAGAAGTGCATTGGGCAATTGATTGGGATACATAGCATTGAATTACGTTCTGCATACATATCTCAGATAAATCGATAAACAATGGCATAGGACCTTCCACCTTAGATGATTGAATGTAGAAGAGAACATCCACTCAAAAAGGGATAGTCGATAGGTTCAGGAAGATAGTCAGTATGCTTTGGAAGAAGAGTGAGTATAGGATTTGAACCAAAGTTTATTAGCAATAGGGTTTCGGTTAGAGAGTGAATGTCAATTTCAGCACATTTGAAGGGTCAGTCACAATGTTGAACTGGGGAAAATATGTAGGAAAGCAGATATCAATAGAGACATTAGGAAATCAGGCAAAGTATAAAGTGAGTAAAAAAATAGACATTTTCAACAGTTTTAAGATTGAATATATAATCTTAGGAAGAAACAAATATGTAGTCACCAATAGGATTGACATTTGAGAGCATTAGGCAACCTGGACATGGATGTTTTTAGTAATCCATGTTCAGTTCCCTTTTAGGCTTTGCTACAATCATACGTGTGAGTTTTGCATTTTGTGTCCTGAATATTACTGTGATAATATGCATATGTAGAATCAGTTGACATGAGTATTTCTTCCACCATTTCTGGGAGCAATATTTTGAAGACGTATAAATTAGTATTGGGTGTACAAAGAGGTGTACCCTGTTTCTATCAATATAGAGATAATGCATTAATACACCATACTGTGACCAAATAATATAACTGGTTCCACTTTAAATAATGGATTGAATGGATACCTTTAACTAAGTAAGAAATCTTATATTGATATACAATCATTCTTTCCCACCACTTATACATGTAATGGTAATATTAGGGTTATGGTTTATCATGACGGGTTTGTGAGTTTTGCTTCAAAAGTGATAATGGAAATCGAAAATAATGTGTTTGGAAAAAAGTCTCATGAAAAGAGCAGTCAAGAAACATGGAGGAATACATGTGTTCTGTAGCAGGAAGTGATTGAAAGTAAAAAAAAATGCGTATAAATTATCTAAATTGTGGATGAAATATGCATCCTATTATGTGCATAAACTGGAGAAATAGTAATATACCAGTGTTGAATAAAAATGAACATCAAAATACACATTATATCCCATAGGAATATTCTTGCATTGATGTTAAACTGGGTCAGTTACTGTAGAAATATTAGAATTTTTTTTGGTGTTATAATACAATTTATTTTAGCACTAGCATGCCACAGAATGTAGAGGGAAGAGCAATGGATTTTCAGTTATAGCATTAATTATCTAACATTAAATGACTACTTTGGGGAGTGTAGAAATTACATAAGGCTATATAACATTTTTTTTTATTTAACATTCATAAAACCTTGGAATTATGGCAATATTTCTAGTTTTTTATTTTTTATTTTTTCAGTTTGTGATAGACCTTCATTTTATTTATTTGTATCTGGTGCTGAGAATATAACCCAGTGCCTCACAAATGGTAGACAAGCATGTTACCACTGAGCCACAAACCCAGCCCCTCCACTTTTATCTTATCATCAAACACTCCTCTCCTTCTTCTTTTCTCACTTTCTTCCTCATTTTCTTCCTTCTTTCTCTTCCTTTTTCATTATCCCTCCATATGTATTTTTCTCTCATGTCATTACAAACAGTAGTATGATATGAAATTTACATTTAAGACAGTTTTTTATAGTCATTCTTTTTTCTTGAGAAAATTTAAAAATTATAATCACCTGATAGATATATTACAATACATTAATTATACATATGTATCTATATTCATGCATATGTATTACATATGTTATATATATATATATATATATATATATATATGTATATATATAATATATATATATATATATATATATATATATTTATTTATTTATTTATTTATTTAAAAGTACTTTCATTAGCCTGTTTGAAATAATATAGACAAAATCTTTCTTAATTCTCAAGTCTTCCAGAATTAACATCTTACAGTGAAAATCAAGTAAACATATTTAAGTAAAAGGGTATCATTCTTATTTATCAATACTGTGTCCAGAATATCACTGTGATAAAATGTATATGTACATCATGTGACATGAATATTTCTTCCACCATTTTGGGGAGCAAAATTTTGAAAACTTATAAATTAGTACTGAGGATACAAATTGTTGTAACCTGTGTTGATGAATCTAGAGATGATGCATGAATAGACAATATTGTGAATAAATTATATAACTATTTCCAACTTTGAATAATGGATTGAATTGATATCTGAGAATATATAGCAAATCTTATATTGATATACATACATTCATTCCAACCAGTTATATATCTAATGGTAATATTAGGGTTACGGTTTATCATGAAGAGTGTGAGTTTTGCTTCAAAACTGATTATGGAATCGAAAATAATGTGTTTAGAAAGAAGTCTAGTGAATAGACCATAAAGAAACATGGAGTAATATATGTGTTCTCAAGGAGAAAGTGATTGAAATTGAACCAAATGTCTATAAATTTGTGTACTTGTGGATGTAAGATATATCCTATGATTTCCATAAACTGAAGAAATAGTAATGTGCCAGTGTTGAATAAAAATGAACTTCAAAATACACATCATGTCCCATAGGAATCTACTTGCATTGATGTTAAACTGGGTCAGTTACTTTAGAAATATTAGGATTTGTAAGCACCATTCATTGAAGTTAGTTTTCAGTACTAGGAAAGAAATATGTATTTCAGGTGGTTGAATATTTCTGAGAATAATCTTGTGAAAAGTTGATTATAAATCCACATACAGGAACATGAATGAATTTAGGGAGTGTTTAATAATACACATAAGTTTCATGTTTTGAGAAAAAAAAAAAAAATATATATATATATATATATATATATATATATATATATGTATCTCATGGAGAAATATTACAAAGAAAATTTGACAAGATTTATAACACATACCCTTGATTAAGCAGAAGGCAAATCAAAGTATACACCATGCCTCCTATGGAAGGCCTGTATTTCTCTTCGGTTAGGTTTCTTTTTATCCATCAAATTAGGATTATTTTTCAGATTCTAGTCGGGTATGTGTTAGTGTCAGGAATCAGTATTTACAATGGAAAATAGGAAAATGAATCTAATGTGTATGCAAGTATGTGCTACACAAAAATCTTGCCACTCTCATCCAGAACAATTCCTTGACATTAACTTCGCTCCAAGTAAGACCCAATTAGTGGTGAGGAGTTCGAAAACCTGTGATTACATATGTGGAACTGAAGATGCTCAGGAGTTCACAACATTCGATGTGTTAGAACAGTTTCCAAAAGTAAGGGAGAGGTTAAAAACTGCACAAACATGGAGCTCTGCTGGCCTAAAGACTTCTTGAGAAACTTCCTCTGAGGTTGGGCACATGAAATATATGTAGTTGTCAGAAGATTTAGCTTCTTTTGTAGTGACACCATCAAATCTGGATCTGCATCTATGTGACCTGGAGAAAATGGTTCCTTATTTTCTAATGAACATGAGGAAGGAGTTCTGAATTCTCCCTTTGTAGGTAAACTGTGGTCACTGGTAGTTAAGTGTCTCCCCGTGTGGTCTGTGAAACCATTTGGTCATCATTTTCCATTTTCGTGGTGTTTTTTACTGTGGCACTGGGAGTTTGGTATTGGCTTAATGAAATACAAGTAGTTCAACAAGGACACAGTGCTGGAGGGAGTTCTGTCACGTGTGGTTGGTCAGGGTCTCCAGGAGAATGTTCAAAACAGGGGTCTATCCCACATAGCTTTCCCCCTTGACTATAGCAACTGGATTCTGAACATTGCCCTCAAACCTCTCAATATAACAAGATGCCTATTCATATAAGGATCTGTGGCCGGCACCATGTCAGTCACACGTCTCTTGAAGCCAATGGCAGATCCACGTGATACCACCACAGGTATTTATTCACAAACCTATAGTCCACTTCTCTACACCGACTACTCAGGAGGCTCCAACTCACTAGCATCTCTGTTCTACAACATTTTCATGAAACCCAGTCAATCAAGGCACTGTATGGTACACTCATGATCAGCAATAGAACATCCAAAGGTTCTCCAGGGCCACCTGGTCATGAAAATTTCAAAAAAATTCATGGCATTTATCTAGCCATTTTTCAAGGATGAAGTTGGAGGCACTGTGGGTATCAATTCATTCAGGAACCATTACATGGTGAGGAAGCTGATTTCAATGAAAGCTCTGCAGAACTCTTTAAGGCAAGGCTTCCCGAAGAGTGGCCAAAAGGTCACATGAAGCCAGGCCCATTGAGGTCTTGAATGTGAGGTTCATGTGTGTTTTGACTCTCAACTATGGCTGCCAAGTCTTTCACAAAAAAATCATGTGATATCCTGGCTGAGATTCTCAGTGCTCTGTGGAAAGCCATCTTGGGCCTCTATCTCAGTTTCCAAGGGCGATGCTCTTGCGTGGCCTCCTGTTATCCCAACACAATTCATGGCAATACTTTTCTGAGGTCAGTTCCAGAACTCAGTCTCTAAGAGGAATCACAGCAGAGTTCAAGCCCATGTGGACCCAGTCTTCTCTTTCAACCGCCACACAAATGACCACAATTAAAACCACAAGACTCCTACATGGCACTTATCTTCTTCCATAAAGACACTCATCATAACATCTGGCTGGAGGTTGCCATGAGGGGCACAGCCAAAAACAGTGTCCAAAATAAGCTCCCTTGCCCCTCATTTGCCTAAAGTCAGGGTGGCTTTGACACCCTTGTTGTGAACCAGAAGTAATCTGTAAGTGTAAAAGAAATTGAAATTAATGTGTAAAATTTAAAGTTTAAAAGACTGGGTTTTGTAAAGTTTCTAAGCTGCAAGGTCTGAGTTAAAATGTAAAGGACCAGGTATTGTTACGTTCCTATGCTATACACAAAACCTGAAATTCCTGTAGCTTGTAAGACAATTCCCGGACTGCCCAGTAAATTTTCCCCTGACTGCCTGATTGTTTAATAACCTAGTACCCTTTTTGGCCTGGCACATAGGCATCACAGGGCCTAAACCAATCAGTTTCAATGTGTACCCCACTTTAGAACTGACGTATGCCAAAGCAGAGAGGTGACATCACTGGAGCTCGGCCTTCGGAATTACTTCCAAGCAGAATCCACTTTAGCAGGCATAGTTTACCAACACAAAGGAGAGACAACAGAGATATACAACACCAAAACAAATCTAAAGAATAAAGCAGAAACACAGCAATCAAATAGAGCTGGAAAGTAACGTGAACATCATGAAAAAACAAGGGCAAAAAAGGAGTACAAACAATGCAGGACAACTTAATTCTACAGGAGGATCTTGAAGCATCAGAAACAGGGATAGGGAAAGAACTCAAGGCATACCAAACTCAGATGGAAAGGAATATTAGAGAAGACATGAGGCAGCAAGTCCAAGCAATAAAAGTATATTTTGAAAATGAATTAAACAAACAAATTCAAATGGCAAAGAATGGGCTTTACCAGGAGATAGAGATCTTAAAAAAAATATTAAACAGTAATCCTAGAAATGCAGGAAAATATAAACCAAATTAAAAACTCAAACGAGAATATTACAAATAGACTAGATCAAGTAGAAGTCAGAACATCAGATAATGAAGACAAAGTTTATCAACTTGAAAAGAATATAGTCAACATAGAAAAGATGCTTATATCCCATGAGCAATCTATTTAAGAGATAAGGGATGTCATAAAAAAACAAATTTGAGAGTCATCAGGATAGAAGAAGGCATAGAGATTCAAACCAAAGGAATGGACAACATATTAAATGAAATAATTCTATAAAACTTCCCAGAGATGAATGATGGATTGGATTGCCAATTCCTGGAAGCCTACAGGACCCCAAACATTCAAAACCAAAATAGACCAACTCCAAGACATATAAATATGAAGATAGCCAACATACAGGAACAAGGAGAGAATATTAAAAGCTATAAGAGAAAGGAGGCAGATTACATTCAGGGGTAAACCAATTAGGTTAACAACTGATTTTTCATCACATTCTTTGAAAGTGAGAAGATCCTGGAACAATGTAATTCAAATGCTGAAAAAAAAAGAATTCCAACCAAGAATACCATATAAAGCAAAATTAAGGTTCAGATTTGACAATGAAATTAAAGTCTTTCACGATAAACAAAAGCTAAAACAATTCTCAGCCAGAAAACCAGCACTGCAAAGCATGTTGTGCAAAATACTACAAGAAGAAGAGTTAAAAAATAGTGCCCAAAACTAACAGTGGGAAGTATCTCAGTAAAGCGGGAGGAAAGTAACCAAAAAAGTAAAAACTATCCAAACTAAAATATAATAAATAAATAAACATGACTGGAAGTACAAATCATATTTCAATTGTAACCTTAAATGTTAATGGCCTAAATTCACCAATCAAGAGACATGTGCTAGTAACCTGGATCAAAAAAACAAATCCAACAATATTCTGCCTTCAGGAGACTCATATCATAGGAAAAGACATACACAGGCTGAAGGTAAAAGGTTGGGAAAAATCATAATACTCACATGGCCCTCGGAAGCAAGAAGGATTTGCCATACTCATATGGAATAAAATCAACTTCAAACCTAAGTTAATCAAAAGGGATAAAGAATGACACTATATTCTGTTAAAAGGAATCATCCACCAACAAGAAAAAAACAATTATCAATTTGTATGCACCAAGCAATGGAGGTGTAACGTTCATAAAACAAACTCTCCTCAAGTTCAAGAGTCAAATAGACTACAACACAATAATTATGGGTGACTTCAACATACCACTCTCGGCATTATAGAGATCCTCTAGACAAAAACTGAATAAAGAAACTAAAGAACTCAACAGCACAATCAATAACCTAGACTTAACCGAAATATATAGAATATATCAACCATCATCAAGTGGATACATGTTCTTCTCAGCAGCACATGGATCCTACTCAGAGATACACCATATATTATTCCATAGGGCAATTCTTAGTAAATATAAAGGCATGGAGATTATACCGTGCACCATATATGATCATAATGGAATGAAACTGGAAATCAATGAGAAAAGAAAGAAGGAAAAATCCTACATCACATGGAAAATGAACAACATGCTACTGAATGATCAATGTGTTACAGAAGACATAAAGAAGGAGATAAAAAAATTCTTAGAGACAAATGACAATACAGACACAACATACCGGAATCTATGGGACACAATGAAAGCAGTTTTAAGAGGGAAATTCATTTCTTGGAGTTCTTTCCTCAAAAAAAGAAAAATACAACAAATAAATGAACTTAAACTACACCTCAAAAACCTAGAAAAGGAAGAGCAAAACAACAGCAAATGTAGTAGAAGACAAGAAATAATTAAATTTAGAGCAGAAATCAATGAAATTGAAACCAAAAAAAAAAAAACGTTGAAAAAATTGATAAAACTAAAAGTTGGTTCTTTGAAAAAATAAATAAGATCAACAGGCCCTTAGCCATGCTAAGGAAAAGAAGAAGAAAGAGAATTCAAATTACTAACATATGGGATGAAAAAGGCAATATCACAACAGACACTACAGAAATACAGAAGATAATTAGAAAGTATTTTGAAACACTATATTCCAATAAAATAGAATATTGTGAAGATATTGAAAAATTTCTTAAGTCATACGATCTGCCCAGATTGAGTCAGGAAGACACAAACAATTTAAACAGGCCAATAACAAAGGAAGAAATAGAAGAGGCAATCAAAAGACTACCAACCAAAAAAAAGCCCTGGACCGGATGGGTATACAGCGGATTTCTACAAAACCTTCAAAGAAGAATTAAAACCAATATTTTTCAAGCTTTTTCAAGAAATAGAAAAAGAAGGAGCTCTTCCAAATTCATTCTATGAGGCCAACATCACCCAGATCCCGAAAGCAGACAAAGACACTTCAAAGAAAGAATACTACAGACCAATATCTCTCATGAACTTGGATGCAAAAATTCTCAATAAAATCCTGACAAATCAAATACAAAAGCATATCAAAATAATTGTGCACCATCATCAAGGAGGATTCATCCCCATGATGCAAGGATGGTTCAATATACGAAAATCAATAAATGCCATTCACCACATCAATAGAATTAAAGACAAGAACCATATGATCATCTCGATAGATGCAGAAAAAGCACTTGACAAAGAGAGAGATAGAAGAAGATCTCAGAAGATGGAAACATGTGCCCTGTTCATGAATAGGCAGATCTAACAACATAAAAATGGCAATATTACACAAAGTTCTCTACAGGTTTAATGCAATGCCAATCAAAATTCCAATGGCATTTCTTGTAGAAATAGATAAATCAATCATGAAATTCATATGGAAAAACAAAAGACCCAGAATAGCAAAAGCAACTCTAAGCAGGAAGTGTGAATCTGGAAGTATAGCGATACCAGAGTTCAAACTGTACTACAAAGCAATAGTAACAAAAACAGCATGGTACTGGTACCGAAAAAAGCAGGTGGACCAGTGGTACAGAAGAGAGGACACAGAAACCAATCCACAAAATTACAACTTTCTTATATTTGATAAAGTGGCTAAAAGCATGCAGTGGAGGAAGGATAGCATCTTCAACAAATGGTGCTGGGAAAATTGGAAATCCATATGCAACAAAATGAAACTGAATCCCGTTCTCTTGCCATGCACAAAATTTAACTCAAAATGGATCAAGGATCTAGATATAAAATCAGAGACACTGCATTTCATAGAAGAAAAAGTTGGCTACGATCTACATACTGTGGGGTCGGGCTCCAAATTTCTTAATAGGACGCCCATAGCCCAAGAGTTATTAACAAGAATAAAAAAATGAGACTTACTTAAACTAAAAAGTTTTTTTTTCTCTGCCAGAGAAACAATAAGAGAGGTAAATAGAGAGCCTACATCCTGGGAACAAATTTTTACCCCTCACACTTCAGATAGAGGCCTAATATCCTGAATATACAAAGAATTAAAAAAAAAACTATCAATAAGATAACAAATACCTAATCAACAAATGGGCCAAGGAACTGAAAAGACACTTCACGGAGGAGGACATACAATCAATCAACAAGTACATGAAAAAATGCTCACCACATCTAGCAGTCAGAGAAATGCAAATCAATCCCACCCTAAGATACCATCTCACTCCAGTATGATTGGCAGGCATTATGAAGTCAAACAACAACAAGTGTTTACGAGGATGTGGGGAAAAGGGGACACTTGTACACTGCTGGTGGGACTGCAAATTGGTGAGGCCAACATGGAAAGCAGTATGGGGATTCCTGGGAAAGCTAGGAATGGATCCACCATTTGAACCAGCTATCGCCCTTCTCGGACTATTCCCTGAGGATCTTAAAAGAGTGTACTAAAGGGATACTGCCAAATCAATGATCATAGTGGCACAATTCACAATAGCTAGACTGTGGAACCAACCTAGATGCAATTCAATAGATGAATGGATAAAAAAAATGTGGCATCTATACACGATGGATGCAGCACTAAAAAATGACAAAATCATAGAATTTGCAGGGAAATGGATGGCATTAGAGCAGATTATGCTAAGAGAAGCTAGCCAATCCTTAAAAAAACAAATGCCAAATGTCTTCTTTGATTAAAAGAGAGTAACTAAGAATAGAACAGGGAGGAAGAGCATGAGGAAAAGATTAATATTAAACAAAGACGAGTGGGAGAGAGAAAGGGAGAGAGAAGGGAAAGCATATGGAAATGGTAGGAGACCCTCATTGTTACAAAAAATTACATATAAGACGTTGTGAGGGGAAAGGCGGGAACAAGAGAGAGAAGTGAAGAATAGCAGATGAGGAAGAGAGGGAAGATAGGATGGGAGGGGAGGGGGGATAGTAGGGGATAATAAAGGTAGCAGAGGACAACAGTCACTAATATGACATTATGTAAAAATGTGAATGTGTAACTGATGTGATTCTGCAATTCGTATTTGGGGAAAATTGGGAGTTCATAACCCATTTGAGTCAAATGAATGAAAGATGATATATCATGAGCTTTGTAATGTTTTGAAAAACCAATAAAAATAAATAAACAAAGGTTTAAAATTGAGTGGGAAGAAATCAGCTAAAAAAGAGTTGAGATGCATTCATTTTGATAAGCAGAAAGTTTGTTTTGTGTAGTTGAAAATATCACAAATTTATTTTACCAGAAAACTGGCTTTTAAAAATGAACATATATTGAGATTAAAGGATAATCCACCTACCTTCATGGAAAATTCATATCATTTCCTATATTTTTCATATTTCATTTTTTTCGTGAATATTTTGTCATGGACCAGGTCTAGTCTTAGGCTACCTCATCTGACAAGTTCGTACAATGTGTTGGATTGTTCTTTTCATCTTTTATTTGATAGTTTCTAGCTGATAATGTGTATTTTTCCTTATCTTTATTTGGACATACATACCCAACTACATCTTTGCATTTTATGTTTTACTGGGGAAGAGACTCATCAAAAGCTCTTTATTATATGTATCAACAATCAAACATTTAGAGCATGCAATTATTCTTAATTTTGCATGAAAATATCTTTGTACCATTTTTCTTATAAAGATGTAGAATTATTAATACTGTCCCTACTGTAATAAGTAACTACTTACAAGAAGAATTAAACAATTGACTTTATATCAATCATGAATATGAAAATTAATAAAATAAGTATTTGGCAATAAATATGCAATTGATAGAAATTAAAATCACGAGAAAGCCATTTGAAATGTCAGTGCATATGGTCCTTAAATAATAGGTTGTTCAAATGAAATTTCTCTAATTCATAAGAGTTAATATGCCATATTACAGCTTAATGTAATATAAAAACTTAAATGATAAGTATTGATAAATAAGAATGATACCTGTTTACTTAAATATGTTTATTTGATTTTCACTGTAAGTTGTTAATTCTGGAAGACATGAAAATTAAGAAAGACTTGGTCTATATTATTTCTAACAGGCTAATCAAAGTACTTTTAAATATATATGTATATATATATAACATATGTAATACATATGCATGAATATAGATACATATGTATAATAAATGTATTGTAATATATCTATAGGTTATTATAATTATTAAATTTTCTAAAGAAAAAAGAATGACTATAAAAAACATTCTTAAATGTAAATTTCATAGCATATTACTGTTTGTAATGACATGAGAGAAAAACTCCTATGGAGGGAAAATGAAAAAGGAAGAGAGAGAAGGGGGAAAATGAGGAAGAAAGTGAGTAAAGAAGAGGGAGAGGAGTGTTTGATTATAAGATAAAAGTGGAGGGTCTGGGTGTCTGGCTCAGTGGTAACATGCTTGGCTAGCATATGTGAGGCACTGGGTTATATTCTCATCACCACATATAAATAAATAAATTGAGGTCGATCAACAACTGAAAAAATTTTTAAAAAAGTAGAAATATTACCAAAATTCCAAGTTTTTTTGAATGCTAAATAAAAAAAAATTGTTACATAGCCTTATGTAATTTCTAGACTCCCAAAAATAGTCATTTAATGATAGATTACTAGTGCGATAACTAAAAATCCATTGCTCTTTCCTCGACATTCTGTGGCATGCTAGTGCTTAAATAAATTGTATTATAACACCAAAAAAATTCTAATATTTCTACAGTAACTGACCCAGTTTAACATAAATGCAAGAAGATTCCTATGGTATATAATTGTATTTTGACGTTCATTTTTATTCAACACTGCTACATTACTATTTCTCCAGTTTATGCACATCATAGTATGTATATTTCATTCACAATTTAGCAAATTTATACGCATTTGTTTTACTTTCAATCACTTCCTGCTTCAGAACACATGTATTCCTCCACGTTTCTTGACTGCTCCTTTCAAGAGACTTTTTTCCAAAGACATTATTTTTCATTTCCATTATCATTTTTGAAGCAAAACTCACACACCCGTCATGATAAACCATAACCCTAATATTACCATTAGATGTAAAACTGGTGGGAATAAATGATTGTATATCAATATAATATTTCTTGTATACCTTCAAATATCAATTCAATCCATTATTTAAAGTGGAACCAGTTATATAATTTAATCACAGTATGGTCTATTCATGCATTATCTCTATGTTGATAGACACAGGGTACACCTCTGTGTACCCCCAATAATAATTTGTATATCTTCAAAATTTTGCTCCCAGAAATGGTGGAAGAAATACTCATGTCAACTGATCTACATATACATTTTATCACAGTAATATTCTGGACACAAAATGCAAAGGTCACACTTAGGATTGTCCCAAAGCCTAAATGGAAAGTGAACATGGATTACTAAAAACATCCATGTCCACATTGCCTAATGCTCTCAAATGTCAATCGTATTGGTGAGTACATATTTGTTTCTTCCCAAGATTACATATTCAACCTCAACCATGTTGAAAATGTCTAATCCTATCACTCACTTTATATTTTGTCTGATTTCCTAATGTCTCTATTGATATCTCTTTTCCTACATATTTTCCCCAGTTCATCATAGTGACTGATTCTTCCCATGTGCTGACATTTAAATTCACTCATACAAAGCATTTGATGAGTCACCATGGAATTGGGACTGGCAAGAATAACTTCCATTTGACTCAAAATATCTCGGGCCCATAGGTTAACAGGGAGGTCAGGAACAATGAAAGGAGTGACAATTCCCTTATTACCCTCTTTATCAGTCCAGCTAAGAGCCGTAGAGCTGACCAGAGGATTTTTTGACTGTCCTATCCCTTTAAGGTCAGTCAAGGATGAGGTGAGGGTCCAAGCTGAAGGCCAATATTTTTGAGAAATAATTGTGGCATCAGCTCCAGTATCTAGAATTCCTTGGAATTCCTTTCCTTCAATAAGTAAGGAAATTGTGGGTCTTTTGTGAGAAACGGGTTGAACCAAATTTACATCAGAGCAGCCCAAGGAGGCAGTCCCCCGTGGTAGGTTTGGGCGGTGGAAGTGCCTCCTGGATTCAAGGGAAGGAGTATTAATTGTGCAAGACTTGTTCGTGCTGGGATGGCCACAACTCCATTAATAGCTGTGGCCAGTATTTTTTTTCTCCAGTGAAATCATTATTATTAATGCCATGGAAGACCTGAACACCATGTAAGTTAGTAGAGGCTCTTCCAAAAATAAGGGCACACATATGAGATTGAGGGGGACCCATAATTCCAGTGGGTATTATCTGGGGCCCTTGCATTGAGTCCAATATAGTATCGGTGGTGGCACAGAGGTCCAATCCTGCGCTGCCTGGAGTGGCTAGTTGGAGGGAGGCAATTGTGGAGAAGAATTTTGAGGTAGGTTGGGAGTTTGGGAGGGAACAAATCTTATTGCCCCTGGGTTTGTCCTGGGGGATGTCGTGGCCCGGGGATGGCCCCGCAGGGAGTTTCCCAAGAAGCAGTAAAAAATAGGCTGTCTGAGGGCATTTGTCTTAGATCCACACTCACTGGCCCAGTGATGACCTTTACCACATCTAGGGCAAAGGGTAGCTTGGGGCGGTATAGCCTCAGTTGAAGGAGACGCTATTCCTAGGCTTTGTTTGCCTGTCGGACACTTGCGTGCAAAATGGCCAGGTTGTTTACAAGTAAAGCAAGTACGTGAGCCAGGATTGTGAAAGGTCTTGGTAAAGGTGGCACCTAGGGCAAGACCCATGGCATGGGCTGCACCTACCCCTGCATAGAGTCTAATAAAGTCAGAAAGTTTCCCTTTATCCTTATGTGGTTGAAGAACATCCTGACATGCCGGGTTGGCGTTTTCAAAGGCAAGATGTTTTACAAAAGCGCTTTTGCTTTTGCTTGGTCCAAGCAAGCATTCCACAGCTAGGTTAAGCCGGGGAACAAAGTCACTATAAGGCTCGTCGGGCCCTTGTCGAATTTTTGCCAGGGAAGTGGTAGCCGAGGCTTTTGAGGGAGGTGTCTCCAAGCATCTAAGCCAGCCATCTGAATCTGCATCAAAAGTCCAGCAGGGAAATGTGCCTGTTTAGTTTTAGTGTCAAAAGGCTCATTGCCCACTAGCTTAACATAAGTCCCGGATTTACAAGAGGTCTCAGTTAAAATTTTTTGAGCAGTTTCCCGACAGTGCTCTTTGAAATCTGCATTCCATAACAGGAAGTCTCTGGCACTGAGGGTAGCTTGGTCTAAAAATTTCCAATCATTGGGAGTAAGTTATTGTGTGCTGTGGCTTTCTAATAAAGCCAACGTGTAGGGTGCAATGGGGCCATAGTGAGCACAAGCCTTTTTAAGTTTTTCAGGAAAATGCAGGCTTCATTTTTTGTAGACTCTGGGTTCCTGCCTGCCTAGGGCTGAACTCCTCATCCTCTGAGTCCTGATCTCCTTAATCCATTTCCCCGTTTCCTCCTCTTTATCCTCGTCTAAGTCTTTGACCTCAGCCTGGGCAGGCTTATCTATCAGTCTGGTGGTGACTGGGAAGGCGAGCACAGGTCAATGGAGTGGCTTCGCCTTTGTATTAGACCACTGTAGGCCAGTTGCTTTGACTCCATACCTAAGGCTAATGAACAGAGCTCAGAGTGAAGGGATCTTAATTCTTTTAAATGTTGGATCTGTTCCTGTGTATGTTGATAGGATGCTCACAAACTAGCCAGTTTAGGCAAGGGAAGTGGGGAAAAAATATCGAGGGGGGGGCATTTGTACCCTGAAGGGCCAGAGCACAAAAGGCAGGAGGGATATAGGAGGGAGGTGGATGTGTAAGTCCTATAGGCTGTGGCAGGGTCTTGAGAGGTGGAGGGTCTTCTGAATGGTAGCGAGCTGCTTCCTTCTCCAAGGTAGCCTCCTCTACAGGGGTCAATGAGTCTCCGGTATTTAAAACTGGATAAAGGCAGTTGGTAACCATTGGAGCCTTATTTATTAGGGTGGTATTTTGAGGGGCACCAGGAAGGTTCCCACGGTCCTGGGGAGCCTGAGAAGGGTCTATGTCTATTCTTACTGATGGGCATGCCGAGGGGATATGAGAAGTATTTGCATAGTCTCTTCTCCAACCTTGACAAGTTTTAAGGTACCATTGTCAAAGGGTGAAGTTTTAAGAATTTTATAATTTAAGTTCCAGTAAGAAAAGGTGGGAACAGGCACTTTTTCTGGGCCAAAGGATTCATAATAATCTTTTAAACAGTCTCCTACTCTAATCCATCTTTTACCATCAATGGTCCTTTCAAGAGGAAACCATGGACACTGCTCTCTTATGTGTGAAAAGAAAAAAAAATTAAGTCTTTTTTCTTAATACGCGCCCCCATGTCTGGAAGGACTCTTTGTAGCCTGACAAAAACAAATCATGGGACGAAACTGCTTGTCCCATGGTGGGTCAATCACCGTGTGTCATCCCCACCCTCCTCCTGGATCTGTCTCTCGGTGGTGTCTTCTGCGGTTTTTGCAAGCTCTGCTTGACAAAATCTTCCAGGAGGACGGGGTCCCCCTCAATCAAAAGCTCGAGCCCCAGTCGGTGGGTGCCAGATGTCCCGGCCTGCAGGACACATCAATGTGGGTAGCGAACCTAGATAGGGAGGAATGAAGGGACAAGAGACACGAGAGATGACAGCAAGACAGGAGTTCTGATCAAGCTGCAAACTTTTATTGTTCACACAGGGGTATTTGTATGCTGGATGTGGGAAATCTCTCTTATCGGCAGTTCCTAGATGTCTTCACAAGGTGAGATAACCTCAGGAAGTTTCAGAAAGACAGATGGGCACAGGATGTCTCAGGGAGACAGATGGCTACAGGATGTCTCCCAGACAGGATGTCTCCTGGTGGCTGTTTCTTGTAAGTGTCAGGCTATTCTTTGAAGGAGAATTCCTTCTACCTCTGACAGCCAGGGATTCAGTATTTCGAATAGAAAATTGGAAAATGAATCCAATGTGTATGCAAATATATGCTACCCAAAAGTCTTCCCACTCTCATTCAGAACAATGCCTTGACATTACCTTCACCCCAAGTAAGACACAATAAGAGGAGAAGAGTTAGAAAATCTGTGAATACACATCTGGAATGGAAAATGCTCAGTAGTTAACAACCTTGGAGGTGGTAGAGGTGTTTCAAAAAGTAAGGTACATGGTAAAAACTCCACAAATATGAAGCTCTGTTGGCCTAAAGACTTCTTGAGAAACTGCCTCTGAGGTTTGGCACATAAATATATGTTGTTGTCAGGAGTTTTAACTTCCTTTGTAGTGAGACCATCAAATCTGGGTCTGCTTCTGTGTGACCTGGAGCACATGGTTTCTTATTTTCCAATAAACATGAGGCAGCAGGGCTGAATTCTCTCTTTGTAGGTAATTTGTTGCCATTTGGGGGCAAAGTGTCTCCCAGTGTGGACTTTGAAGCCATTTGGTCTTCCTCTACTTTTCATGGTGTTTCTTGCAGCTACACTGGGAGTTTGGTATTTGCTTCATGAAATACGAGGAGGTCAACTAGGACAGAGTGCTGGAGGGAGTTCTGTCACGTGTGTTGGTTAAGGGTCTGCAGGAGAGTGCACCAACCAGGCTTCTATCCCACATAGCTTGCCCCCTTGACAATAGAAATCTGATTCTAAACATTGCCCTGAAACCTCTCTGTATAACAAGATGCCTTTACATACAAGGGTATGGGGGCTGCACCATGTCAGTCACAAACCATTTGGAAGCCAATGGCAGATCCACATAACCCCATCACACATGTTTTAACAAACACCTACACTCCACTGCTCTAGGCCGACTACTCATCGGGCTCCAAATTACTGGCATCTCTGTTCTTCACGATTTTCATGAAACCCAGTCAATCAAGGGACTGTCTGGTACACTCATGATCATCTATAAGACATCCAAAGGTTCTCCACTGACACCTGTTCATGGGAATTTCAAAAATTTAATGGTATTTATCTAGCCTTTTTTCAAAGATGAAGTTTGAGGCACTGTGGGGTTAAATTCATTCAGGAACCATTAAATGGAAAGGAAGCTCATTTCAATGAAATCTCTGGAGAATTCTAACAGGCAATGCTTCCCAACGACAGGCTAAAAGGTCACATTAAGCCAGACGTTTGAGGTCTACAATGTGTGATCCTTTTGTGTTTTGACTTGCAACTATGGCTGCCAATTCTTTAAGAATAAAATCATGTGATATCCTTCCTGAGATTCCCAGTGCTCTGTGGAAAGCCACCCTGGGCCTTGATCTCAGTTTCCAAGGGCGACTCTCATGTGTGGCCTCCTAAAATTCCATCACAATACATGGCAATACTTCTTTGAGGTCAGTTCCATAACTCAGTCTCTCAGGGGAATCACACCAGTGTTCAAGCCCAGGTGGACCCAGTCATCTCTTCCAACGGCCACAAAAATGACCACAATTAAAAGCAAAACACTCCCACATGGCCCTCATCTTCTTCGATATAGACACTAATCATAACCTCAGGCTGTAGGTTTCCATGAGGGCCAAAGCCAAAGACAGTATCCAAAATAAGGTCCCTTTCCCCCATTTGCCTAAAGTCAGTGTGGCAGGGACACCCTTCCTGTGAACCAGGAGTGATCAAAGAGGCCTGACTTAATACTGCTCTGATTCTCCATTTTGTGGCCTAATGACTGTGGGGTTTAGATTCCTCATGTTAATTGGGGTCATGAGAAAACCCAAGCACCTATGGCCTAGCCTCTGTAGTGATTTGAAGAACTCATTTGACCCAAAGGATCACTATTCTCAAAGATGGAGGTCAGGAACCTTACAGAGGAAGGTGAGAGACTTCATCCACAATGACTGCTCTTTTGGCTATTTTGGTTTTGGATGCACACATGGGATTATTTTAGATCCATTAGGTGCTGAGAATCTAAGCCACAACCTCACACAGGGCCAAGAAGCTGATTCAGACACATCCCTTTCCAAAGCAATTAAGCCAAGAGCCAAAGGTGATGCCCATTCATTTCCATTTGAAAACTCTTCAGTCTTCACAAAGGGGTGGCCTGAGGCAAAGACCATCCTGCCATTCAGGGCAATAGTACAATAGGTAAGCAAAAGGCCCAAAGCAGGGTTTCTCCACTGAGACTTTCCTGGTCACACTGATATCTGAGTTTTCTGAGATGCTCACCATTGCCTTCAGCTATCCAGTACATGGCCATGTCACAGAGCTTAAAGGTGGTACATATCTTGGACACAAAACCATGAGCCTATTCTGGAGTTTGGCCAAAATTCAGAAAGAAAATAGGAACTTAGGAAGATATTAGGAGTGGCCGATCCATATGGCAAGCCGCAGACCATTCATAAATAGGACAGGATGAATGCTGGTAAGATTTCTACTAGATAGGACATATGTATTGATGCACTCTCTATTCTAATGTCTACAACCACGGACACAGTGGGATACACAGACATAGAAACACTCGCCTTGTCAAAAGACTTACTAGAAACATTTCACACAAAACCAAACAAAATGACTTTCCTGCCTATTCTCAGAACATGAGACAAAACGACAAACCCACACCCACACCCACACAGACCCCCAAGTAGGTCTGTGAAAATATGGAGTGACCTTTGACTGGTGGGCCATAATATATTCCCCCATAATGGGCTGTCCTGTCTCAGATCTGGTCTCCGTGTCCAACTCTGTGAAGCTGTTAGGAGCCAGCGGTGAGCCACTACCTTCTTTCTCAGGAAAGGCCCCTCCTCAGACCTTCCTGGCATTAGGCCATCCTCACATCAGTAGGTACCAAGAAAGACTGTCTCTGTCCTTGGAAAATCCAAACAAGTTTGACCACTGGGCCATGAACTGGGACTGGCTCTGGGTGCCTGACTTCCTGTATCCCAAGTTCAGAGAGTTCCATCATCAAGGAAGTGAGGTGAGGTCACTTCCTTCAGGAACTAAATGAGGTCACTGCCTTGACAACAACTTTGTTCTAAAAGTTGCTTCTAAGAGTACCATGAGATGGAGGATGCACCTACTCGCTCTGACATTTTCACAAGTTAGAATGGTATATCAACCATAGGCACCCGGGAACAGCTCTCCACACAGGCCTGGTTTGGTCCATCTTCTCTACATTAAGATGAAAGAGGCTGATTCAGACACATCCCTTCATCTTGACCAGGTTGTTTACCATGGAAGTTGACTTTTCCTCCCTCAGGTCCTTCATAGCTGCCTACATCTTCTCCATGGATCATTTCTGCATGGACCTTTGAGGTTCTCAGCAGGTGGAAGTTTCCCTATACTCCTGTATTGTAAGACCAACTCTGTCCCTGCTTTTCTGTAAAGTTAGATTGAGGGAACAGTGTATGGTTTGGGTAATAACAGGTTCGATTTGGGTTAGAAATCATTCTGCGCGATGAATAATGGTATTGGGAACCTGCGATATTTATTAAATTATATTGGTAAAATATATGTATGAAAACAGAATCTAGGATTTGAAGCCCAGAAGGGCATTGGGCCCTTGATTGGGATACGTAGTGTTGAATTAGGTTCTGCACAGATGTCTCAGATAAATCCATTTACAATGGCATAGGACCTTGTACATTGGATGATTGAATGAGGAAGAGAACATCCAGTCAAAAAGGGATAGTCGGTAGGATTAGGTAGATAGTCGGTAGGTTTAGGAGGAAGAGTGAGTACAGGATTTGGACGGAAATTTCTTTAGAAATAGGGTTTCAGTTAGAGAGTGAATGTAAATGTCAGCACATATGAAAATTCAGTCACAATGATGAACTTTGAAAAATATGTAGAAAAGCAGATAATAATAGAGACTTTACAAAATCAGGCAAAGTATAAAGTGAGTGATAGGATTAGACATTTTGTACACTGTTGAGTTTGAATATATAATCTTAAGAAGAAACAAATATGCAGTGACCATTAGGATTGACATTTGAGAGCATTAGGAAACCTGGACATGGATGCTTTTAGTAATCCATGTTCACTTTCCTTTTAGGCTTTGGTACAATCATAAGTGTGACCTTTGCATTTTTTGTCCAGAATATTACTGTCATAGAATGTATATGTGGATCAGGTGACATGAGCATTTCTTCAAGCATTTATGGGAGTAAGGTTTCCAAGACCTATAAATTAGTATTGGGGGTACAAAGAGGTGTACCCTGTGTCCATGAATATAGACATAATGCATGAATAGACCACATTTTGAATAAATAATATAACTGTTCCCACTTTAAATAATGGATTGAATTAATATATGAAATATTATAAGAAATCTTGTATTGATATAATATCATTTATTCCAACCAGTAATACATCTAAATGTAATATTAGGGTTATGGATTATCATGAAAGGTGTGTGAGTATTGCTTCAAAAGTGATCATAGAAATCGAAAATAATGTGTTTGGAAAGAAGTCTCATAAAAAGACCAGTCAAGAAACATGGAGGAATACATGTGATCTGAAGAAGAAAATGATTGAAAGTGAAACAAATGCCTATAAACTTGCGAACTTGTGGATGAAATATATATCCCATGATGTGAATAAATTGAAGAAATAGTAATGTACCAGTGTTGAATAAAATGAACATCCAAATACACATCATGTCCCATAGGAATCTACTTGCATTGATGTTAAACTAGGTCAGTTACTGTAGAAATATTAGGATTTGTATGCACCATTCACTAAAGTTAGTTTTCAGTACTAAGAAACAAATATGTATATCAGGACAATGAATATTTTGAGAAAACTCTTGAGAAAATTTGATTATAAATCCACATACTTGAATATGAATGAGTTAAGGGAGTTTATAATAAGACACATATTTCATATTTTGAAAAATCTGGAGAATATATATATATATATATATATATATATATATATATATATATACACATACACACACAAACACACACAGACATTAAAAATAGCATAATATATGCTATATGAAATTCACCATGAAATTTATATCATCCAGAGATCCAAAAATATTTATTTTACTTAACATGGATTTATGTATAATGTTGTTCAACTAGGAAGCTCACGCATAGGTTGAATTTTCAGTTCTAAAGCGTTTAGGAGGAGTGATCTCTTAAAATTTGTATCTGCCAAGTCAGCCACTTCACAAGAATGTACGTGTGGTATCAGGTAAGATTCTATAATTGCATGTAAAAATACATGTGCTGAATAGGCTACAGAGACAGGGAAACAGGAATTCACATATTTGTTAACTTTAAAACACATGGAGAAATATTTTAACAAATAATTGACTAGATTTATAACTCCTACCCTAAATAATGCAAAAGGCAATTCCACTATACACCATGCCTTCTCTGAACTGCTTGCATTTCTATTTTTTTTTTTTTTTTGGTTTATTTTTCTCCATCTTATTAGGATTAGTTGTCAGAGTCTAGTAGGGTAGGTGTTAGTGTGAGGTATTCAGTATTTTGAAAGGAAAATTGGAAAATGAATCCAATGTGTATGTAAATATGTGATACACAAAAATCTTTCCACTCTCATCCAGAACAATGCCTTGACATTACAATCGCCCAGAGTAAGACACAATTAGAAGAGAAGAGTTAGAAAATCTGTGAATAAATATCTGGAATGGAATATGCTCAGGAGTTCACAACCTTGGAGGAGGTAGAGGAGATCCCAAAAGTAAGGGACAGTGTAATCATTCCAAAAACATGGAGCTCTGCTGGCCTAAAGACTTCTTGAGAAACTGCCTCTGAGGTTGGGCACTTGAAATATATGTTGTTGTCAGGAGCTTCAGCTTCGTTTGTAGTGAGACCATCAAATCAGGGTCTTCATCTATGTGACCTGGAGGACATGGTTTCTTATTTTCCACTGAACATGAGTCAGCAGTGCTGAATACTCTCTTTGTAGGTAAACTGTGGACACGGGAGGCTAAGTGTATCCACATGGGCCTGTGAAGCTATTTGGTCATTCTCCACTTTTCGTGGTGTTTCTTGCTGCTGCACTGGGATTTTGGTATTTGCTTCACGAAATACAAAGAATTCAACTGTTACTCTGTGCATGAGGGAGTTCTGTCACGTGTGGTGGGTCAGGGTCTGCAGAAGAATGCACCAAACAGGCTTATATCCCACATAGTTGCCCCCCTGACCATAGCAACCTGATTCTAAATATTTCCCTAAAACCTCTGCCTATAACAAGATGCCTTTACATTGAAGGGACTGCTGGCTGCACCATATCAGTCACAAGCCATTTGGAAGCCAAAGGCAGATCCACATGACCACACCGCAGATGTTTTATCACACACCTGCCCACCACTGCTCTAGGCCCACTCCTCAGGAGGCTCCAACTTCCTGGCATCTCTGTTCTGCACAATTTTTATGAAAACCAGTCAATCAAGGCACTGACTGTTATTCTCATGATCAGCCAAAAGATATCCAAAGAATCTCCAGTGCCAACTTGTCATGGGAATTTTAAAAATTTCATGATATACTGACCTAGCCATTTTTCAAGGATGAAGTTGGAGGCATTCTGGAACTATTAAATGGTGAGGAAGCTCATTTCAATGAAATATCTGGAGATCTCTCACAGGAAAGGCTTCCCAAAGAGTGGCCAAAGGTCACATGAATCCAGGAACATTGAGGTCTACAATGTGAGGTCCATGTGTGTTTTGACTCTCAACAATGGTTGCCAAGTTTTTCAAAATAAAATCATGTGATATCCTGGCTGAGATTTCCAGTGCTCTGTGAATAGCTACCCTGGGCCTATATCTCAGTTTCCAAGGGCGACTCTCATGCGTGGCCTCCTAAAATTCCAACACTATTCATGGCAATACTTCTCTGAGTTCAGTACGAGAACTCAGTCTTTATGCGGAATCCCACCAAAGTTCAAGCCAAGGTGGACCATGTCATCTCTACTAACCGCCACAAAAATGACTACAATTAAAACCAAAACACTCCCACATGGCCCTCATTTTCTTCCATACAGACACTCATCATAACCTCTGGCTGGAGGTTTCCGTGGGGGGTGCAGCCCAAGACAGTGTCCAAAATAAGCTCCCTTGCCCCTCATTTGCCTAAAGTCAGGGTGGCCTGGACACCCTTCCTGTGAACTAAGAGTGATCAAATAGGCCTGCCGTTTATTTTGCTCTGCTTCTTAAATTTGAGGCCTACTGATGGTGGGATTTAGATTCTTCATGTGAATTGGAGTCATGAGAAAACCCAGTCACCTATGGGCTAGAATCTGCAGGGCTTTGAAGAACTTATTTGACCCAAAGGAGCCCTATTCTCACTTGATGGAGGTCAGGAACCTTACCAAGGAAGGAGAGAGACTTCATCCACAATGATTGCTCCTTTGGACATTTTGCTTTTGGATGCATACATGGGATCTCTCTTTAGATCCATCAGGTGCAGAGAATCTAAGCCACAGAATTACACAAGGCCAAGAGGCTGATTAAGACATATCCCTTTCCAAAGCAATTAAGCAAAGAGCCACAGTTGATGCCCCTTCATTTGAAGTTGAAAACTTTTCTTCAGGCTTCAAAAAGGGTGGCGTGAGGTAAAGACTTTCCTGACATTCAGGGCAACAGAACAATAGTTAAAGAAAAGGCCCAAAGCATGGTTTCTCCACTGAGTCTTTACTGGTCACACTGATATCTGAGTTTTCTGAGATGCTCGCCATGCCCTTCATTTAACCAATACATGGCCGTGTCACAGAGCTTGGAGGTGGTACATATCTTGGACACAAAACCATGAGCCTATTCTGGAGAGTGACCAGAATTCAGGAAGCAAACAGTAACTCAGGAAGATAGCAGGTGTTGCCAATCCATAAGGCAAGACGCAGTCCATTCATAAATTGGGAAGGATGAATGCTGGGAAGCTTTCTACTAGACAAGACTCATCCATTGATGCATTCTCTTTGCTAATGTCTACAACCACGGACACAGTGAGATACACAGACATAGAAACACTCGCCTTTTCATACGACTTTCTGGAAACACTTTATTCCAAAGCAAAAAAACCGACTTTCGGACATATTCTCAGAGCATGAGAAAAAAACCACAAACCCACACCCACAGACAGATAAGCACCTCCTTCCTCCAAGTAGGTTTGTGACTATCCGGAGTGTTCTCTGACTGATAGGCCATACTATGTTCCCCCGAAATAGCCTCTCCTATCTCACATCTGGTGTCCATGGCCAATTCTGTGAAGTTGTCAGGAGCCAGCAGTGAGGAACTACCTTCTTTCTCAGGAAAGGCCCCTCTTCAGAGTTTTCCTGTCATTTGTCCATCCTCACATCAGTAGATACCAAGAAAGACTGACTCTGTCTTTGTTAAATCAAACAAGTGAGACCACTAGGCCTGGGACTGAGACAGGCTCTAGGTGCCTGGCTTCCTGGATCCCAAGTTCAGAAAGTGCCATCACCAAAAAAGTGAGGTGAGGTAACTTCTTTCAGGAACTCAATGAGGTTACTGCCTTGGCAACGAGTTTGTCCTAACACATGCATCCAAGGTTCCCATGACATGTAGGCTGACCGTATTTCTGTGACACTTTCACAAGTTAGAATGGTATATCAACCATAGGCACCCGGGAACAGCTCTCCACACAGGCCTCATTTGGTCCATCTTATCTACATTAAGAAGAGAGAGGCTGATTCAGACAAAAGCCTTCATCCTGACCAGGTTGTTTGCCATGGAAGATGACTTTTGATCTCTCAGGACCTTCATACCTGCCTACATCTTCTCCAGGGATCAATTCTGAATGGACCTTTGAGGTTCTAAGCAGGTGGACAATCCCCTACTTTCCTGTATTGTAAGACCAACTCTGTCCCTGCTCTTTTGTAAAGGTAGATTGAGGGAACAGTTTATGGTTAGGGTTAATTACATGTTTGTTTTGGGTTAGGAATCATTTTGCTGGATGAATAATGGTATTGGGAATCTGTGATATATATAAGAATATAGAGTTGAAAAATATGTATGAAAACAGAAATGTAGTAAGATTTAAAGTCCATATTGGCATTGGGCCTTTGATTGGGATACTTAGCTTTGAATTACGTTCTGCAGTGATGTCTCAGATAAATCGATAATCAATGACATAGGACATTGTACCTTGGATGATAGATTGTAGAAAAGAACATCCACTCAAACAGGGATAGTCCATAGGATTAGGAAGATAGTCGGTAGGTTTTGCAAGAAGTGTGAGTACAGGATATGGACCAAAAGTTCTTTATCAATAGGGTTTAGGTAATAGAATGAATGTCAATGTCAGCACATGTGAAGAGTCAGCCACATAGGTAAACTGGGGAAAATATGTAGGAAAGGAAACATCAATAGAGACAGTAGGAAATCAGGCAAAGTATAAAGTGAGTGATAGGATTAGACATTTTAACAGGGTTGATATTCACTATATAATCTTCAAAGAAACAAATATGTAGTCACCAATAGGATGGACATTTGAGAGAATTAGGCAACCTAGACATCAATGTTTTTAGTAATCCATGCTCCCATTCAATTTAGGCTTTTGTACAAACATATGTGTGATCTTTGCATTTTGTATCCAAAATAGTACTGTGATAAAATGTATATGTAGATCAGGTGACATAAGTATTTTTTCCACCATTTCAGGGAGCAATATTTTGAAGATGTATAAATTAGTATTGCGGGTACAAAGAGATGTACCCTGTGTCTATGAATATAGAGATAATGCATGAATAGATGATACTGTGGATAAATAATATAACTGATTCCACTTTAAATAATGGATTAAATTGATATCTTAAAATATATAAGAAATCTTATATTGATACACAGTCATTCATTCCTATCAGTTATACATCTAATGGTAATATTAGGGTTATGGATTGTCATTAAGGGTGGGTGAGTTTTGCTTCAAAAGTAATTATGGAAATCGAAAATAATGTGTTTGTAAAGAAGTCTCATGAAGAGACTAGTCAAGAAACATGGAGGAATACATGTGTTGTGAAGCAGGAAGTAATTGAAAGTGAAACAAATTGATATAAATTAGCGAACTTGTGGATGAAATATATATCCTATGATGTGCATAAACTGAAGAAATAGTAATGTACCAGTGTTGAATAAAAATGAACATCAAAATACATGTCATTTCCCATAGAAATCTACTTGCATTGATCTTAAACTTGGTCAGTAACTGTAGAAATATTAGGATTTGTATGCATCATTCACTGAAGTTAGTTTTCAGTACTAGGAAACAAATATGTATTTCAGGTAGATGAATATTTCTGAGAATAATCTTGTGAAAAGTTGATAATAAATCCACATACATGAACATGAATAAATTTAGGGAGTGTATAATAAGACACATATATTTCATATTTTCAAAAATCTGGAGAGTATATATATATATATATATATATATATATATATATATATATATATATATATCTACATATATACACACACACACACTCACACAGACATTAAAAAGTAGCAATATATATGCCAACCGAAATTTATCATGAAATATATATAATCCACACATCCCAAAATATACTTTTTACTGAACATGGATTTATATATAATTTTGTTCAGCCACGAAGGTCACCAATAGTTTGAATTTTCAGTTCCAACAGCATTAAGAGGAGTGATCTCTTCTCACAATTTGCATCTGCCAAGTCAGCAACCTCTCAAGTATGTACATGTGATACCAGGTAGGGTTCTATATGTGCATATAAAAACACATGTGCTGAATAGGCCACAGAGAAAGGGAGAGAGGAATTCACATATTTGTTAACTTTAAAAACACATGGAGAACTGTTTTAATTAAAAATTGACTAGATTTATAATTCCTACCCTATATAATGCAAAAGGCAAGTCCAATTATACAACATGACTCCTCTGAACTGCTTGTATTTCTATTCTGTTTTGGTTATTATTCTCCATCATGCTAGGATTAGTAGTCAGAGTCTAGTTGGGTATGTGTTAGTGTCCAAAATAAGCTCTCTTATCCCTCATTTGCATAAAGTCATGGGGGCCTGGACACCCTGCATTTGAACCAGGAGTGATAAAATAGGACTGCAGTTAATACTGCTCTACTTCTCCATTTTGAAGCCTACTGCCTGTCAGGTATAGATTCTTTAGATGATTTGGAATAATGAGAAAACCCAAGCACTTCTTTAGGGCTTTGAAGATTTCATTTGACCCAAAGGATCCCTATTCTCACTTGATGTAGGTCAGGAACCTAACAAAGGAAGGCAAGACACTTCATCTACCATAACGGATCTTTTTGCCATTTTGGTTTGGATGCACACATGGGATCTTTCTTCAGATCCATCAGGTGCTGAGAATCTAAGCCACAACCTCACACAGGTCCAAGAGGCTGATTAAGACACATCCCTTTCCAAAGAAATTAAGAAAAGAGCCACAGGTGATGGCCATTCATTTTCAATTGAAAACTGTTTTCTTCAGGCTTCACAAAGAGGTGGCCTGAGGCAAAGACCTTCCTGACATTCAGGGCAACAGAAACATAGGTAAGAGAATGGCCCAAAGCAGGGTTTCTCCATTGAGAATTTCCTGGTCACACTGATATCTGAGTTTTCTGAGATGCTCCCATTCCTTACCGCTATCCAGTACATGGCCATGTCACAGAGCTTGGAAGTGGTACATATCTTGGACACAAAACCATGAGCCTATTCTGCAGAGTGGCCAGAATTCAGGAAGAAAACAGAAACTTAGGAAGATAGTAGGTGTTGTCCATCCATAAGGCAAGCTGCAGTTCATTCATAAATTGGGCAGAATGAATGCTGGGAAGCTTTCTACTAGACAGGACATATCCATTGATGCATTCTCTTTTCTAATGTCTACAACCACGGACACAGTGGGATACACAGACATAGAATCACTCACCTTGTCAAAAGACTTACTAGAAACAGTCTATTCCAAACCAAACAAACTGTCTTTCCTACCTATTCTCAGAACATGAGACAAACCACAAACTGACACTCACACTCACAAAGGCATCTCCTTCCCGCAAGTAGGTCTCTGACTATCTGGAGTGTCCTCTGTCTGTTGGGCCATATTATGTTCCAATGAAATGTCCTGTCGTGTCCCAGATCTGTCTCCTTTGCCAACTCTGTGAAGTTCTCAGGAGCCAGCGGTGAGCCACTACCTGCTTTCTCAGGAAAGGCCCCTCTTCAGATCTGTCCTGGCATTTGGCAATCCTCACATCAGTAGATACCAAGAAATACTGACTCTGTCCTTGGCACATCCAAACAAGTGAGCCCACTGGGATTGGGACTGGGACTGGCTCTGGGAGCCTGGCATCTTGGATCCCAAGTTCAGAGAGTTACATCACTAAGGAAGTGAGGTAGGTCACTTTCTTCAGGAACTGCATGAGGTCACTACCTTGGCAATCACTTTGATTTAACATTTGCTTCCAAGGGTCCCATGAGATAGAGGCTGCCCCTACTTTCGGTGACAATTTCACAAGATAGAATGGTATATCAAACATAGGCGCCTGGGAACATCTCCCCACTCAGGCCTGGTTTGGTCCATCTTCTCTACATTTAGAATAGAGAGACTGATTCAGACACATCCCTTCATCCTGACAAGGGGGTTTGCCATGCAAGATGACTTTTGCTCTCTCAACTCCTTCATAGCTGCCTACATCTTCTCCAGGGATCATTTCTGCATGGACCTTTGAGGATCTCAGCAGGTTTAAGAACCCCTACATTCCTGTATTGTAAAAGCAACTCTGTCCCTGCTCTTCTGTAATGTTTGATTGAGGGAAGAGTGTATGGTTACGGTTAATAAAAGTTCGATTTGAATCATTCTGTGGGATGAATAATGGTAATGGGAACCTGTAATATTTACAAGAATGTAAAAGTGAAATATAAGAATGAAAACAGTAATCTAGGTAAGATTTGAAGCCCAGAAGGGCATTGGGCCCTTGATTGGGATACTTAGCTTTGAATTATGTTCTGCAGAAATGTCTCAGATAAATCGATGTTCAATGGCATAGGACTTTGTACCTTGAATGATGGAATGTCAAAGAGAACTTCTAGTCAAAAAGGGATAGTTGGTATTATTAGAAAGATAGTCGGTAGGTTTAGAACGAAGAGTGAGTATAAGATTTGGACCAAAAGTTCTTTAGCAATAGGGTTTCTGGTAGAGATTGAATGTGAATGTGAGCACATGTGAAGAGTCAGTCACAATGATAATCTGGGGAAAATATGTAGGAAAGCAGATATCAATAGAGACATTAGGAAATCAGGCAAATGATAAAGTGAGTGATAAGATGAGACATTTTCAAGGGGCTTGAGGTTGAATATATAATCTTAGGAAGAAACAAATATGTAGTCAAGAATAGGATTCACATTTGAGAGCATTACGCAACCTGGACATCGATGTTTTTAGTAATCCATGTTCACTTTCCATTTAGGTTTGGTAAAATCATAAGTGTCACCTTTGCTGTTTGTGTCCAGAATATTACTGTGATAAAATGTATATGTAAATCAGGTGACATGTGCATTTCTTCCACCATTTCTGGGAGCAATATTTTGAAGACGTATAAATTAGTATTGGGGGTACAAAGAGGTGTACCCTGTGTCTATGAATATAGACATAATGCATGAAAAGACCATACTGTGAATAAATAATATAACTGGTTCCACTTTAAATAATGGATTTAATTGATATCCGAAACTAAGTAAGAAATCTTATATTGATATACAATCATTCATTCCAGCTATTTTTACATCTAATGGTAATATTAGGGTTTGGTTTATCATGACGTGTGTGTGAGTTTTGCTTCAAATGTGATAATGGAAATCGACAATAATGTGTTTGGAAAGAAGTCTCATGAAAAGAGCAGTCAAGAAACATAGAGAAATACATGTGTTCTGAAGCAGGAAGTGACTGAAAGTGAAACAAATGCGTATAAATTAGCGAACTTGTGGATGAAATATATATCCTATGATGTGCATAAACTGAAGAAATAGTAATGTTCCAGTGTTGAATAAAAATGAATGTCAAAATACACATCATGTCCCATAGGAATCTGCTAGCCTTAATATTAAACTGGGTCAGTTACTATAGAAATATTAGATTATTTTTTGGTGTTATAATAGAATTTATTTTACCACTAGCATGCCACAGAATGCTGAGGAAAGAGCAATGGATTTTTAGTTATCACACTAATAATCTAACATTTAATGACTCTTTTGGATAGTCTAGAAATTACATAAGGCTATGTAACATAATTTTTTTTTAAATTTTACATTCATAAAAGCTTGGAGTTTTGGTAATATTTCTACTTTTTTATTTTTTATTTTTTCAGTTGTGATTGACCTTCATTTTGTTTATTTGTATGTGGTGCTTAGAATAGAACCCAGTGTCCCACACATGCTAGAAAAGCATGTTACCACTGAACCACAAACCCAGCCCCTCCACTTTTATCTTTACATCGAACACGCCTCTCCCTCATCTTTACTCACTTCTTCCTCATTTTCCCCCTTCTCTATCTTCCTTTTTCGTTTCCTTTCATATCTGTTTTTCTCTCATGTCATTACAAACAGTAGTATGCTATGAAACTTAAATTTAAGACTGTTTTTTAAAGTCATTGTTTTTTTCTTGAAAAAATTTAATGATTATAATCACCTGATAGATATATTAAAATACATTTTATACATATGTATCTATATTCATGCATATGCATTACATATTATATATATATATATATATATATATATATATATATATATATATATATATACACATATATATTTAAAAGTACTTTGATTAGCCTGTTAAAAATAATATAGACCAAAACTTTCTTAATTCTCAAGCCTTCCAGAATTAACATCTTACAGTGAAAATCAAATAAACATATTTAAATAAACAGGTATCATTCTTTTTTATCAATACTGATAATTTAAGGTTTTATATCACATTAAGCTGTAATACGGCATATTAAATCTTATGAATTAGAAAAAGTTTTTTGAATTACCTATTATTTAAGGACCATATGCACTGACATTTTAAATGGCTTTCTTGTGATTTCAATTTCTATCAATTGTGTATTAATTGCCAAATGCTTATTTTAGTACTTTTCATATTCATAATTGAAATAAAGTCAATTGTTTAATTCTTCTTGTAAGTAATTACTTATTACAGTAGGGACATATTAATAATTCTAAATCTGGGGCTGGGGATATGGCTCAAGCGGTAGCGCGCTCCCCTGGCATGCGTGCGGCCCGGGTTCGATCCTCAGCACCACATACAAACAAAGATGTGCCTGCCGAAAAACTAAAAAATAAATATTAAAAAAAATTCTCTCTCTCTCTCTCTCTCTCTCTCTCTCTCTCTCTCTCTCTCTCCACTCTCTCTTAAAAAAATAATTCTAAATCTGTATAAGAAAATAGTACAAAGATATTTTCATGCAAAATTAAGAATAATTGCGTGCTCTAAATGTCTGATTGTTGATACATTTAACAAAGAGCTTTTGATCAGTCTCTTCCCCAGTAAAATATAAAATGCAAAGATATTGTTGGGTATATACGTCCAAATAAAGATAAAGAAAATACACATTATCAGCTAGAAACTATTAAATAAAAGGTGAAAACAACAATCCAACACATTGTACGAATTTGTCAGATGAGGTAGTATTCTGGAAGAATAGCCTAAGACTAGACCTGGTCCATGACAAAATATTCACGAAAAAAATGAAATTTGAAAAATATAGGAAATGCTATGAATTTTTCAAGAAGGTAGGTGAATTATCCTTTAATCTCAATTTATGTGCATTTTCAAAAGCCAATTTCCTGGTAAAATAAATTTGTGATAGTTACAACTAAACAAAACAAAGTTTCTGCTTAGCAAAATGAATGCATCTCAACCCATTTTTAGCTGATTTCTTCCCACTCAATTTTAAACCGTTATTTATTTATTTATTTATTTCTATTGGTTGTTCCAAACATTACAAAGCTCATGATATATCATCTTTGATACATTTGACTCAATTGGGTTATAAACTCTCATTTTTCCCCAAATATGAATTGCAGAATCACATTGGTTACACATTCACATTTTTACTTAATAGCATATTAGTGACTGTTGTATTCTGCGACCTTTCCTATCCCCCACTATCCCCCCTCCTCTCCCCTCCCATCTTCCCTCTCTACCTCATCTGCTGTTGTTCAATTCTCTCCACTTTTTCCCCCCCATTTCCCCTCAAATCCTCTTATATGTAATTTTGTGTAACATTGAGGGTCTTCTACTATTTCCATATGCTTTCCCTTCTCTCTCCCTTTCTCTCCCCCCACTCGTCTTTGTTTAATGTTAAACTTTTCCTCATGCTCTTCCTCGATGTTCTTTTCTTAGTTGCTCTTTTAATATCAAAGAAGACATTTGGCATTTGTTTTTTAAGGATTGGCTAGCTTCGCCTAGCATAATCTGCTCTAATGCCATCCATTTCCCTGCAAATTCTATGATTTTGTCATTTTTTAATGAAGAGTAATACTCCATTTTGTATAAAAGCCACATTTTTTTTATCCATTCATCTATTGAAGGGCATCTAGGTTGGTTCCACAGTCTAGCTATTGTGAATTGTGCAGCTATGATCATTGATGTGGCAGTATCTCTATAGTACGCTCTTTTAAGATCCTCAGGAAATAGTCCGAGAAGGGTGATAGCTGGGTCAAATGGTGGATCCATTCCCAGCTTTCCCAGGTATCACCATAGTACTTTCCAAATTGGCCTCACCAATTTGCAGTCCCACCAGCAGTGTACAAGTGTACCCTTTTCCCCACATTCTCACCAACACTTACTTTGTTTGACTTCATAATGGCTGCTGATCTTACTGGAGTGAGATGGTATCTTAGGGTGGTTTTGATTTGCATTTCTCTGACTGATAGAGATGGTGAGCATTTTTTCATGTACTTGTTCATTGATTGAATGTGCTCCTCTGTGAAGTGTCTGTTCAGGTCCTTGGCCCATTTGTTGATTGGGTTGTTATCTTATTGTTTAATTTTTTTTAGTTTTTTGTATATTCTGGATATTAGGGCTCTATCTGAAGTGTGAGGGGTAAAAATTTGTTTCCAGGATGTAGGCTCTCTATTTACCTCTCTTATTGTTTCTCTTGCTGAGAAAAAAACAATTTAGTTTAAGTAAGTCCCATTTGTTTATTCTTGTTATTAACTCTTGGGCTATGGGCATCCTATTAAAGAATGTGAAGCCCGTCCCCACAGTATGTAGATCGTAGCCAACTTTTTCTTCTATTAGACACAGTGTCTCTGATTTGATATCTAGCTCCTGGATCCATTTTGAGTTAACTTTTGTGCATGGTGAGAGAAAGGGATTCAGTTTCATTATGTTGCATATGGATTTCCAATTTTCCCAGCACCATTTGTTGAAGATGCTATCTTTCCTCCATTGCATGTTTTTAGCCCCTTTATCAAATATAAGAAAGTTGTAATTTTGTGGATTGGTTTCTGTGTCCTCTATTCTATACCATTGGTCCAGCTGCCTGTTTTGGTACCAGTACCAGGATGTTTTAATTACTATTGCTTTGTAGTACAGTTTGAACTCTTGTATCGCTATACCTCCAGATTCACACTTCCTGCTTAGAATTGCTTTTGGTATTCAGGGTCTTTTGTTTTTCCATATGAATTTCATGATTGCTTTATCATTTCTACAAGAAATGCTGTTGGGATTTTTATTGGCACCGATTTAAACCTGTAGAGAACTTTGGGTAATATCAACATTTTGATGATGTTAGTTCTGCCTATCCATGAACAGGGTACATTTTTCCATCTTCTAAGATCTTCTTCTATCTCTCTCCTTAGGGTTCTGTAGTTTTCATTATCTAAATCTTTCACCTCTTTCGTTAGGATGATTCCCAAGTATCTTATTTTCTTTGTGGATATAGTGAATGGAGTGGTTTTCCACATTTCCATTTCAGAAGTTTTGCTGCTGATATACAGGAATGCCTTTAATTAATGCGTGTTGACTTTATATCTTGCCACTTTGCTGAATTAATTTATTAACTTTAGCAGTTGCTTTGTAGACCCTTTTGAGTCTGTTAAATATATTATCATGTCATCTGCAAATAGCGATAATTTACATTCTTCTTTTCCTATTTTTATGTCTTTAATTTCTTTTGTCTGTCTAATTGCTCTGGCTAGTATTTCAAGAACTAAATCGAATAGAAGTGGTGATAGAGGGCATCCCTGTCTTGTTCCAGATTTTAGAGGGAATGCCTTCAGTTTTTCTCCATTTACGATGATGCTAGCCTGAGGTTTAGCATATATAGCTTTTACAATGTTGAGGTAAGTTCCTGTTATCCCTAGTTTTTCTAGTGTTTTGAACATAAAGGGAGGCTGAACTTTGTCGAATGTTTTTTCTGCATCTATCAAGATGATCATATGGTTCTTGTCTTTAAGTCTATTGATGTGGTGAATAGCATTTATTGATTTCCGTATATTGAACTAGCCTTGCTTCCCTGGGATGAATCCTACTTGATCATGGTGCACAATTTTTTGATATGCTTTTGAATTACATTCACCAGGATTTTATTGAGAATTTTTGCATCCTAGTTCATTAGAGACATTGGTCTGTAGTTTTCTTTCTTTGAAGTGTTTTTGTCTGGTTTCGGGATCAGGGTGATTTTGGCCTCATAGAATGAATTTGAAAGAGCACCTTCTTTTTCTATTTCTTGAAATAGATTGAAAAGTATTGGTATTAATTCTTCCTTTAAGGTTTTGTAGAGCTCCGCTCTATACCCATTCACTCCAGGGCTTTTTTTGGTTGGTAGTCTTTTGATGGCTTCTTGTATTTCTTCCTTTGTTATTGGTCTGTTTAAATTGTGTGTGTCTTCCTGACTCAATCTGGGCACATCGTATGACTTAAGAAATTTATTGATATCTTCACTATCTTCTATTTCATTTGAATATAGGGTTTCAAAATACTTTCTAATTATCTTCTGTATTTCTGTAGTGTCTGTTGTGATAATGCCTTTTTCATGCCGTATGTTAGTAATTTGAATTCTCTTTCTTCTTCTCTTCATTAGCATGGCTAAGGGCCTGTCAATCTTATTTATGTTTTCAAAGAACCAACTTTTAGTTTTATCAATTTTTTCAATGGTTTTTTTTTGTTTCAATTTCGTTGATTTCTGCTCTAATTTTAATTATTTCTTGTCTTCTACTACATTTGCTGTTGTTTTCCTTTTCTTTTTCTAGGTTTTTGAGGTGTAGTGTGAGTTCATTTATTTGTTTTTTTTTTGAGGAAAGAACTCCAAGAAATGAATTTCCCTCTTAAAACTTCTTTCATTGTGTCCCATAGATTCCAGTATGTTGTGTCTGTATTGTCATTTGTCTCTAAGAATTTTTTATATCCTCCTTTATGTCTTCTGTAACCCATTGAACATTCAGAAGAATATTGTTCATTTTTCCATATGATGTAGGATTTTTCCTTCCTTCTTTTATCATTGATTTCCAGTTTTATTCCAATATGATCAGATATGGTGCATGGTATTATCTCCATGACTTTATATTTACTAAGGCTTGCCCTATGGCATAATATATGATCTATCTTTGAGTAGGATCCTTGTGCTGCTGAGAAGAACGTGTATCCACTTGATGATGGTTGATATATTCTCTATATGTTGGTTAAGTCTAGGTTATTTATTGTGCTGTTGAATTCCATAGTTTCTTTATTCAGTTTTTGTCTAGAGGATCTGTCTAATGGCGAGATCAGTGTGTTGAAGTCACCCGTAGTTATTGTGTTGTAGTCTATTTGACTCTTGAACTTGAGGAGAGTTTGTTTCATGAGCGTTGCAGCTCAATTGTTTGGTGCATACAAATTGATAATTGTTATGTCTTGTTGGTGCATGGTTCCTTTTAACAGTATATAGTGTCCTTCGTTATCCCTTTTGATTAACGTAGGTTTGAAATTGATTTTATTTGATATGAGTATGGCTACTCCTGCTTGCTTCCGAGGGCCGTGTGAGTGGTATGATTTATCCCAACCTTTTACTTTCAGCCTGTGTATGTCTTTACCTATCATATGATTCTCCTGAAGGCAGCAGACTGTTGGATTTTTTTTTTTTTTTGATTCAGGATACTAACCTATGTCTCTTGATTGGTGAGTTTATGCCATTAACATTTAAAGTTACAATTGAAATATAATTTTTACTTTCATTCATGTTTATTTATTTATTTATTTTTAGTTTGGCTAGTTTTTACTTTTTGGTTATTTTCCTCCCCCTTTACTGAGATACCTCCCGCTGTTAGTTTGGGGCACTATTTTTCAATTCCTCTTCTTGTAGTATTTTGCTCAAAATGCTTTGCAGTGCTGGTGTTCTTTCTGCAAATTCTTTTAGCTTTTGTTTATCGTGAAAGACACTAATTTCATTGTCAAATCCCAAACTTAATTTTGCTGGATACAGTATTCTTGGTTGGAATCCATTATTTTTCAGCGTTTGAAATACATTGTTCCAGGATCTACTCGCTTTCAAAGTTTGTGATGAAAAATCAGTCGTTAACCTAATTGGTTTACCCCAGAATGTAATCTGCCTCATTTCCCTTTTAGCTTTTAATATTCTCTCTTTGTTCTGTATGTTGGCTATCTTCATAATTCTATGTCTTGGATTTGGTCTATTATGGTTTTGAATGTTTGAGGTCATGTAGGCTTCAAGGATTTGGCAATTCATTCCATCTTTCATCTCTGGGAAGTTTTCTAGAATTATTTCATTTAATATGTTGTCCATTCCTTTGGTTTGAATCTCTCTGCCTTCTTCTATCCTGATGACTCTCAAATTTGTTTTTTTATGACATCCCATATCTCTTAAATAGATTGCTCATGGGATATAAGCATCTTTTCTATGTTGACTATATTCTTTTCAAGTTGATAAACTTTGTCTTCATTATCTGATCTTCTGACTTCTACTTGATCTTGTCTATTTACAATATTCTCGTTTGAATTTTTAATGTGGTTTATATTTTTCTGCATTCCTAGGATTACTGTTTGATTTTTTTTAAGATCTCTGTCTTTTGGTAAAGCTCGTTCTTTGCCATTTGAATTTGTTTGTTTAATTCATTTTCAAAATATTCTTTTATTGCTTTTACTTGCTGCCTCATGTCTTCTCTAATATTTCTTTCCATCTGAGGTAGGGATGCATTGAGTTTTTTCCCTATCCCTGTTTCTGATGATTCTAGGTCCTCCTGTAGAATTAAGTTGTCCGGCATTATTTGTACACCTTTTTCCCTTGTTTTTTCATGAAGTTCACATTACTTTCCAGCTCCATTTGATTGCTGTGTTTCTGCTCACTTCTATATATTTGTTTTGGTTTTAAATATCTCTATGGTCTCTCCTTTGTGTTGGTAGACTGTGAATGCTAAAGTGGATTCCACTGGGAAGGAATTCCGACGGCCGAGCTCCAGTGATGTCACCTCTCTGCTATGGTGGGCCCCAGGCTCTTTGCCAGGGTGTTCGCATGGGGGTGTGGGACTGTACTGTCTCTGTTTGGTTTCAGCTCCCGGTCGCCGGCGTGCAGGTGGTCACAAGCTGTCCAGTTGCGCAGTCAGCGGGTGGGCTGTCACCGGCGGTTGTGCGATCTCTAGCCACCCATTAGGGCGGGCATATGGCAGGCGATTGGTCGCTGGTGGGCAGGCAGTCTCCAGCCGTCCAGTCGCACCTGCAGCGGGCCGGCTGTTGCCGGCGGGCGAGCGTTCTCCAGGCGCCCAGTCACGCGGGCCTGGCCTCTAGTCCCCTGGTTTCTCCTGCTAGTCCTGGTTTCTCCTGCTAGACCAGATTTCCCCTGAGTAATGCCCTCGAGAGCTCAAACTGTACTCTGGCTTGCCGTTTCTTTGGTGTGGATTGTGTCTATTGGGAACCCCAGCACTCTGTTTTTTTTTATTTTTTCCGTTTGCCCCTCCCCCATCGCTGGCTAGACAGATTTCGTTTTCACCACTGATGGGAGGGGGAGTTGAAGGTCAGGTGTCTCTAGCCCCCCCCCCCTCTTTATGCAGGCTCTCTCTGAAAATCCCTCCCCTGGAAAGCTTAGGAGAGATTTTATGCAAATTTCCTACTGTATGGGAGATGAGCGGAAAACACACAACTGTTTTATTGTTGCAATCTGTCGGAGAGTGGCGGTGGTTACTTTAGCTCTCCAAGATGGTGGCCGTTGGTTTCCTTGGTGGAGTTTCCGTTGTGGGGCATAGAACTGTAGCGCTTCCTTCCCTGACTGAAATCCCGAACTCGGCCTGGGGCTCAGTGGGGGGTCAGCCGGCAGGATTCCACAGAATCTGCAGCAACGTTTCTCCCTGGATGCTAGTTGCTTCTCGGTGGTGCCCCGATGTCTGCAGCCACGGGGCGGGCCGCATGGATCAGTAAGCCCGGATCTCCAGTTGCATATTCAGCTCGCGTTTGAGACTCAATTACCGGGCCTCGTTGGTGGAAATTATTCTTTTAGGTTTCGGTGCACACCCATTTTTCTGTAAGATCCTAACAAGATATTCTTTTGTCATTCTAACTCGTTATTCACCTGCAATGTGGCGTGGTACCTTGGGTGTGATGCACTCTATTTGCGGCCAACTTGCAATGTTGAAATATTAGGTTTTGTATGCACCATTTACTGAAGATAGTTTTCAGTACTAGGCAACCAATATGTATTTCAGGTTGATGAATATTTGTGAGAATAATCTTTTGAAAAGTTGATTATAAATCCACATACATGAATATGAATGAATTTGGGGAGTGCACAATAAGGCACATATATTTCATATTTTGAAAAATCTGGAGAGTATATATATATATATATATATATATATATATATATATATATATATACAGAGACATTACAATGTAGCATTATGTATGCCAACCAAAATTTATCATGAAATACATATCATCCACGGATTCAACAATATTAAATTTACTGAACATGGATTTATGTATAATGTTGTTCAAATAGGAGGCTCACCCATAGGTTGAATTTTCAGTTTCAACAGCGTTTAGGAGGAGTGATATCTTCTCACAATTTGTATCTGCCAAGTCAGCCATCTCACAAAAATGTACGTGTGATACCAGGTAGGATTCTATATATGCTTATAAAAATACATTTGCTGACTAGGCTACAGAGAAAGGGAGAAATAAATTCACATATTTGTGAACTTTAAAAACACATGGAGAACTATTTCAACAAAAAAATTGACTAGATTTATAACTCCTACCGTATATAATGCATAAGGCAAGTCCAACAATACCAAACATGCCTCCTCTGAACTGCTTGTATATCTATTCTGATTGGGTTATTATTCTCCATGATATTACGATTAGTAGTTAGAGTATAGTAGGGTAGGTGTTAGTGTCAGGGATTCAGTATTTCAAATGGAAAATTGGAAAATGAATCCAATGTGTATGCAAATATGTGCTACACAAAAATATTCCCACTCTCATCAAGAACTATGGCTTGACATTACTTTTGCCCCAAGTAAGACACAGTTAGAGGAGAAGTGTTAGAAAATCTGTGAATACATATCTGGAATGGAATATGCTCAGTAGTTCACAACACTGGAGGTGGTAGAGGAGTTCCCAAAAGTAAGGGACAGGGTAAACACTCCACAAACATGGAGCTCTGCTGGCCTAAAGACTTCTTGAAGAACTGCCTCTGAGGTTGGGCACCTGAAAAATATGTTGTTTTCTGGAGCTTTAGCTTCATTTGTAGTGAGACCATCAAAGCTGGGTCTGCATCTATGTGACCTGGAGGACATGGTTTCTTATTTTCCAGTGAAGATGAGGCAGAAGTGCTGAATTTGCTCTTTGTAGGTAAACTATGACCACTGGGGTCTAAGTGTCTCCCCATGTGGACTGTGAAGCCATTTGGTCATCCTCCAAATTTCATGGTGTTTCTTGCTGCTGCACTGGGAGTTTGCTATTTGATTCAAAAATACAAGGAGTTTTAGTGGATCACAGTGCTGGAGAGAGTTCTGTCACATGTGGTGGGTCAGTTTCTGTAGGAGAATGCACCAAACATACTTCTAGCCCACATATATTGCCCCATTGACCATAGCAACATGATTCTGAACATTGCCCTGAAATCTCACAATATTACAAGATGCCTTTACATAGAAGGGACTGCTGGCTGCACCATGTCAGTCACAAGCCATTTGGAAGCCAATGGAAGATCCACAAGGCCCCACCACAGATGTTTTATTACACACCTGACCACCACGGCTCTAGGCCCACTACTCAGCAGGCTCCAACTTATTGGCATCTCTGTTCTACACGATTTTCATAAAACCCAGTCAATCAAAGCACTGTCTGGTATACTCATGATCAGCAACAGGACATCCAAAGGTCCTCCATTGCCACCTGGTCATGGGAATTTCAAAAATTTTATGGTATTTTTGTAGCCATTTTTCAATGATGATGTTGGAGGCACTGTGGGTTAAAATTGACTCCAGAACCATTAAATGTAGAGGAAGCACATTTCACTGAAAGCTTTGGAGAATTCTCACAGGCAAGGCTTCTCAAAAAGTGGCCAAATGGTCACATGAAGCCAGGCCCATTGTGGTCTACAATGAGGTCCATGTGTGTTTCGACTCTCAACTATTGCTGCCAAGTCTTTCAGAATAAAATCACGTGATATCTTGGCTGTGATTCCCAGTGCTCTGTTGAAAGCCACCCTGGGCCTAGATCTCAGTTTTCAAGGGGGACTCTCATGCATGGCCTCCTAAAATTCCAACACAATTCATGGCAATAATTCTCTGAGTTCAGTTCCAGAACTCAGTCTCTAAGGGGAATCACACCAGAGTTCATGTCAATGTGGACCCAGTCATCTCTTCAAACCACCAAACAAATGGCCACAATTAAAACCAAAACACTCCCACATGGCCCTCATGATCTTTCATATAGACACTCATCATAACCTCTGGCTGGGTGTTTCCATGAGGGGCGAAGCCCAAGACAGTCTCCAAAATAATCTCCCTTGCCCCTTAATGGCCTAAAATCAGGGTTGCCTGGACACACTTCCTGTGAACCAGGAGTGATCAAATAGGCCTGCTGTTAATACTTCTCTGCTTCTCCAATTTGAGGCCTACTGACTGTGGGGTTTATTTTTTTATGTGAATTGGAGTCATTAGAAAACCCAAGCACTTATCGGCTAGCTTCTGAAGGGTTTGAAGAAATCATTTGACCCAGAGGATCCCTATTCTCACTTGATGGAGGTCAGGAACCTAACAGAAGAAGGGGAGAGACTTCATCCACAATGACTGCTCTTTTGGCCATTTTGGTTTTGGATGCAAACATGGGATCATTCTTAAGATACATCAGGTGCTGAGAATCTAAGCCATTGCCTCAAACAGGGAAAAGAGGCGGATTCAGACACATCCCTTTCCAAAGAAATTAAGCAAAGAGGCACAGGTGATGCCCATTCATTTCCATTTGAAACCTGTTTTCTTCAGGCTTCACAAAGGGGTGGCCTGAGGCAAAGACCTTCCTGACATTCAGGGCAACAGAACAATAGGTAAGCAAAGCAGGGTTTCTCCACTGAGACTTTATTGGTCACACTGATATCTGAGTTTTCTGAGATGCTCGCCATTTCCTTCAGCTATCCAGTACATGGCCATGTAACAGGGCTTGGAAGTGGTACATATCTTGGACACAAAACCATGAGCCTATTCTGTAGAGTGGCCAGAATTCAGTAAGAACACAGGAACTTTGGAAGATAGCACGTGTTGCCCATCGATAAAGCAAGCCAAAATCCATTCATCAATTTGGCAGAATAAATGATGGGAAGCTTTCTACTAGACAGGACACATCAATTGATGCATTCTCTTTTCTGATGTCTATAACCATGGACACAGTGGGATACACAGACATAGAAACACTCGCCTTGTCAAATGACTTAATAGAAACAGTTCACTCAAAACCAAACAAAACGCCTTTTCTATCTATTCTCAGAACATGAGACAATTCCACAAACACACAGCGACACCCACAGAGGCACCTCCTTCCCCAAAGTAGGTCGGTGACTATCCAGAGTGTCCTCTGACTGGTGGGCCATAGTATGTTCCCCCGAAATGGCCTGTCCTGTCTCAGATCTGGTCTCCTTAACCAACTCTGTGAAGATGTCAGGAGCCAGTGGTGAACCACTATCTGCTTTCTCAGGAAAGGCCCCTCTTCAGAGCTTTTCTGGCATTTGGCCATTCTCATATCAGTAGGTACCAAGAAAGACTGACTCTGTCCTTGGTATATCTAAACAAGTGAGACCACTGGGACTGGGACTGGGACAGGCTCTGGGTGCCTGTCTTCCTTGATAACAAGTTCTTAGAGTTCCATCACCAAGGAAGTGAGGTGAGGTCACTTCCTTCAGGAACTGAATGAGGTCACTGCCTTAGCAACCACTTTGTCCTAACAGTTGCTTCCAAGGGTCCCATGAGATGGAGGCTGCCCCTACGTCCTGTGACACTTTCACAAGTTAGAATGTATATCAACCATAGGCACCCAGGACCAGCTCTCCAAACAGGACTGTTTGGGTCCATATTCTAATGGGTGGCACTAGAGCAGATTATGCTTATTGAAGCTAGCCAATCCCTAAAAAACAAATACCAAATGTCTTCTTTGATATAATGAGAGCAACTAAGAATAGAGCAGGGAGAAAGAGCAGGAAGAAAAGATTAACATTAAACAGAGACATGAGGTGGGAGGGAAAGAGAGAGAAAAGAGGAATAGCATGGAAATGGAGGGAGACCCTCATTGTTATACTAAATTACATATTAGAGGTTGTGAATGGAATGGGAAAATAACAAGGTGAGAAATGAATTACAGTAGATGGGGTAGACAGAGAAGATGGGAGGGGAGGGGAGGGGGGATAGTAGAGGATAGGAACGGTAGCAGAATACAACAATTACTAGTATGGCATTATGTAAAAATGTGGATGTGTAACCGATGTGATTCTTCAATCTGTATCTGGGGTAAAAATGGGAGTTGATAAATCACTTGAAGCTAATGTATGCTAATGTACGAATATGTTATGTCAAAAGATTTGTAAGGTTTTGAACAACCAATAATAATAAAAAGAACAGAGAGGCTGATTCAGTAACAACCTTTCATCCTGACCAGGTTGTTTGCCATGGAATTTGACTTTTGCTCTCTCAGGTCCTTCAGTGGTGCCTATATCTACTCCAGGGATCACTTCTTCATGAAACTTTGAGTTTTTCAACAGGTGGAAGATTCCCTACATTCCTCTATTTTAGGACCAACACTGTCCCTGCTCTTCTGTAAAGTTAGATTGAGGGAACAGTGTATGGTTTCGCTTAATAACAGGTTTTGATTTGGGCTTATTCAAATTTGATTTATTCATTCTGCTTGATGAATAATAGTATTGGGAACCTGTGATATTTATAAGAATATATAGGTGAAATATAAGTATGAAAACAGAAATCTAGGCAAGATTGGAATCCCAGAAGGGCATTGCGCTCTTGATTGGGATACTTAGCTTTGATTCATGTTCTGCAAAGATGTTTCAGATAAATCAATAATCAATGGCATAGGACCTTGTACCTTGGATGATTGAATGTAGAAGTGAGTATCCACTCAAACTGGGATTGTCGGTAGGATTAGGAAGATATTCTGTAGGTTTCAGAAGAAGAGTGAGTACAGGAATTGGACCAAAAGTTCTTTAGCAATAGGGTATCACATAGACAGTGAACGTAAATGTCAGCACATGTGAAGTGTTAGTCAAAATGGTGAACTGGTGAAAATATTTAGGAAAGCAGATATCAATAGAGACATTAGGAAATCAGGGAAAGTATAAAGTGAGTGATAGGATTAGACATTTGAACAGAGTTGAGGTTGAATATATAGTCTTAGGAAGAAACAAATATGTTGTCATAAATAGGATTGACATTTGAGAGCATTAGGCAACCTGGACATGAATGTTTTTAGTAATCCATGCTCACTTTCCATTTAGGCTTTGGTATAATCATAAGTGTGACCTCTGCTTATTGTGTCCAGAATATTACTGTGATAAATGCATACGTAGATCAGGTGACATGAGTATTTCTTCCACCATTTCTGGGAGCAACATTTTGAAGACGAATAAATTAGTATTGGGGTTACAAATAGATGTACCCTTTGTCTATGAATGTAGAGATAATGCATGAATAGACCATACTGTGAATAAATAATATAATTGGTTCCAACTTTAAATAATGGATTGAATTGATATCTGAATATATACAGAAAATCTTATATTGATATACAATTATTCATTCCAACCAGTAATACATCTAATGGTAATATTAGGGTTATGTTTTATCATGAAGAGTGTGTGAGTTTTGCTTCAAAATGATTATGGAAATCGAAAATAATGTGTTTGAAATGAAGTCTCATGAAAAGACCAGTCAAGAAACCTGGAGGAATACATGTGTTCTGAATCAGTAAATGATTGAAAGTGAATCAAATGCCTATAAATTTGTGAACTAATGGATGAAATATATGTCCTATGATGTTCATAAACTGTAGAAATTGTATTGTACCAGTGTTGAATAAAATAAACTTCAAAATAAACATCATGTCCCATAGGAATCTACTTGCATTGATGTTAAACAGGGTCAGTTAATGTAGACATATTAGGATTGTATGCACCATTCACTGAAGTTAGTTTTCAGTAATAGGAAACAAATATGTATTTCAGGTGGATTAATATTTCTGAGAATAATCTTGTAAAATGTTGATTATAAATCCACATACATGAACATGAATGAATTTAGGTAGTGTATATAAGACACATATATTTTATATTTGGAAAAATTTGGAGAGTGTACATATATATGTATATATATATATATATATATATATATATACATATATATATATATATATATATATATATATATATTAAAAAAACAAAAACAGACAATAAGATGTAGCAATATATATGCCAATCGAAATTCTTCATGAAATGTACATCAGCCACAGATGCAAAAATATTTATTTTACTGAACATGGATTTATGTATAAAGTTGTTCTACTAGGACGCTCACCCACAGGTTGAATTTTCAGTTCCAACAGAGTTTAGGAGGAGTGAACTCTTCTCACAATTTGTATTTGCCAAGTCAGACACCTCAGAAGAATATACGTGTGATACCAGGTAGGATTCTATATGTGCATATAAAAATACATGTGCTGAATTGGCTACAGAGAATGGGAGACAGGTATTCACATATTTGTTAACTTTAAAAAACATGTGGAGAACTATTTCAATTAAAAATTAGCTAGATTTATAACACCTACCCTATATCATTCAAAAGGCAAGTCCAACTATACACCATGCCTCATCTGTACTGCTTGCATTTCCATTCTGTTTGGATTATTTTTCTCCATCATATTAGTATTAGTAGTCAGAGTCTAGTAGGTTATGGTTTAGTGTCAGGTGTCCGGGCCGGCTGGACACTTCAACGTGGGCGTTGAACCTTGTTGGGGAGGAATGAAGGGACAAGAGTCATGAGAGATGACAGCAAGACAACAGTTCTGATCATGCTGAAAACTTTTATAGTTCTCACAGTGTATTTATATGTTGCGGATGAGAAAGCTCTCTTATTGGCAGTTGCTGGATGTCTTCACAGGGTGAGATAACCTCAGGATATTTCAGGAAGATGGATAGCTGCAGGATGTCTCAGCATGATAGATGGCTTCGGGATGTCTCCCAGGCAGGATATCTCGCAGGGGGCTATTTCTTGTAAGTGTCAGGCTATTCTTTGAAGGAGAACTTCCTTCTAGCCCCTGACATCTCCTCCCTTTCTTATATAAAATATTTGACCATACCTTACAGGCCAATGTTTTAGGGGGTTATAGAGGCTCTGTTTCTCTAGCAGGCCTTAGAATATCTCCTGATCTGATCGAGCATGTTTACTACATTTCGTGGTGGCCTTGGCATGTTTTTTGAGGAGACGGCTTTGAGGGGGAAGCATGCCAACTGCCATGCACCAGAGCATGTCACTCAGAAGACTTGGGTTTTGGGAACCATGTATCCATCCTCCTGCAGTCCTTCCTGCACCCTCCGTTATTATGCCCTAACGTCCTCACTCCATGGGTGCGTCCTCCCCCAAGCAGAGGGGCCCATGGAGGACGAACCCTTATGGCAAGTGCAGAAGATGGTTGGTCAGAGCTGTTACTTAGAGTTTTATGTAAGAAAGCGAGATCTGTGGGCATGCAAACTTAAGAAATAAGCTTGTGAGGAGGGTAGAACATCCTTTTAAATGTTGACAGCACGGTCTTCAATATCCAGGTGATGATAGTGGACCTGTATGGGCTTAGAGGCCAAAATATTAATCTGTTCTTTAATAAATTGTACCAGCCTGTTTATAATGCAGGGTCCTAGGGACACCATTAAAAGTAAACCCAACAAAGAGCCTAATAGGGGAAGAAGGTAGGGTAAAAATCCATTAAGCCCAGTCCAGAGGGGATTTTCAAATATTTCCCTTCATCTCTTTTCTAGATCTTCTTGAAGCTGCTTAATTTTAGTGCATACTTTGCCAGAATTATTGGCATAAATGCAGCATCGTTCCCCTAAGGCCAAGCAAATACCTCCCTGGTTAGCTGTCAGCAAATTTAAGCCTCATCTTTTTTGAAGGAACACTTCTGCCAGGGAGTCTATTTGGTCCTGCAAATCTTTAATGGTTCCTGATAGAGTTTTTATCAGTTGTTCCTGATGGAGTTTATAATTTGTTGAGACAGGCGATGGTAAGAGTGAATAGACGTGCCTAAGCCAGTGTACCTGTGCCCACAGGAACTGTTATTCCAAGGCTGGCAGATTGTTGGCTGCATCTGAAAAAGAGGAAATTTTGTCCTCATGAGGAGTGCCTCTGTCCCTGTTTTGAGGTAAGTCATTAACCTGTTTAACCAGGAGTTCTGGTAACCATCTTGGGGCTGTTTGATCTTGGTCCAAAATACAAGCTGAGCCTCCTCCCCAGATGAGGACAGGATCTTGGCCTTTCCATTTATTTGTAAGGGGATTGTGTCACATAACAGGTGGGTGAACAGAATTGGACGAGGGATGGCAGTGTCTGTCTGCTGCCGAATCGCCTTCATTGTCTAGGGTAAGAAAAATAAGTGCAAATAATGCATTGTTAAGGCGATGCCTGGGTGTGGTAAATACAAGGGAGAAAGCCTTAAGGAGGGTTAGCCAAGTTTTTAAGTTAAGGTGGGCAAGTTCCACAATGCCTTGGCCCTGAGGTTTGTATGGAATTCTAGTAGTATGACAATTTTGCAAGGTAGCACAAAACTGTTTAAACTTGGCAATGGTATATGTAGGATAAATATCTGTTTTAATATGTATTGGTTTACCCATAACAGAAAAGGATGAAACAAGATGAGAAAGGACATCTTTGGTAGCCTCTCTGGAATGTGGTGATACAAAAATAAAGCCGCTGAAGGTATCTACAGAAACGTGTAAATATTTGGTTATTACAAATTCAAGAAAATGAGTAACATCCATTTGCCAAAACTGATCGGGCAGTAATCCTCGGGGGTTAACTCCCAAGTGTTGAATGGGGAGGGAGACAGCACAACCAGGGCATGCTTTTACTATTTCTCGTGCCTGTTGCCTGGTAATTTTACCAAGTAATCAAAGGCTCTGGAAATTTAAATGGTGTATATTGTGTAACTCCGTGGCCTTTTGAATGCAGCCAACAAAAATTGGAAAGATGGAACGAGTTGCTGCATCAGCTTGGGCATTACCTTGAATTAGAGGGCTGGGATAATCAGAGTGTGCCCTGATGTGTCCTAAGAAAAATGGGTGTTGTCTGGGCTGAATTAGCTGCTGAAGCTGGTGAAACAGAAAGGCCGCATTGTTAGAAGCCTTAATGGGGGGTGAAATCACCAGCAGGTGCACAGAATGAGCAATGTAGGCACTGTCTTTATAAATATTAACAGGATTATCAAAAATGTTATAAAAACTTGTGTTATGTCAAACAATTCCACAAACTGTGGTGACTGATAGACAGTATCAAAGGTGGTAGGCTTGTTATTGACAACAAAGACCGCTCAGCCATTAGAGGAACCGTCTGTAAAGACAGTAAGGACTTGAGGATTGGAAGCCTTTTGAGTAATTTCAGGAAAAGTAAATGGATGTAACTGGACAAAATGTAAAAGGGGGTCATTGGGGAGGTAGTGATCAATTGTTCCCAAAAGCCTGATAGGGCAATACCACATTCATCCCTTGTCTCTAGTAAAAATTGGGTTTGGTCCTTAGTATATTTAATAAAAATATTATCAGGGTCTTTGTAGAGAAATCAAATGACCTTTAAAAATAATAGAAGCTACCTGAGCAACATAAACAGTAATAAACTTTGAGGATGTGGTGGGTAAATGGACCCAAAACAAGGGGCAGTCTTTATTTTTAAAATGTGGATCTCGCTGCCAAAATATTCCTGTGGGTGTATGAGGAGTGTGTAAAATAACCAGAACCAGAGGAAGGTTATAAGAAATTTGTGTAACAAATTGTTGGGCAATGGCTTCTGTGACTTGGTTTAATGCCTGTCATGCCTTGGGAGTAAGATTTTGAGGGGAGGAGGGGTGGGAATTACCTCTCAAAATATCATTAAGGGTCAAAAGTACACAAGTGCATAATTTTAAATATGTTATTAGACATTGAATATCCCTCAGTAATTTCTGAAAATCTTTAAGGGTGTGAAGATGGTCCACACGTCGTTGTATTTTAGAAATTTGGATCTGATTTTCTAGAATTTTAAGGCTCAAACTCTTATAAGAGTCCTGTGTTTGAACCTTATTAGGAGCTATCTGTAGTCCCAAGGTAGTGAGGATTTTGTAAAAGTCCAAGTAACAATTATTAAGGTCATGGGTATTAGGTGCAGCAATTAACAAATCATCCATATAATGTAAAATATAAATTTGTGGACCTCACTCTCTCACAGGGTCTACTGCTTGAGCAACGTATTTTTGGCAAAGAGTAGGGCTGTTGGCCATACCTTGGGGAAGAACCTTCCATTGAAGTCTCTGCATAGGGCCCTGAATATTAATGCAAGAAAGACTAAAGGCAAATTAGGGTCTATCCTCAGGATGTAAAGGAATGGTAAAAAAGCAAACTTTTAAGTCCATAACCATTTTACAATAGTTTTTGTGAATAACCACTGGTGTGGGAATGTCTGGCTGTAGTGCTCCCATCAGGAGTATAACTTTATTAATGGCACACAAATCTTGTAAAAGGCGCCACTTGCCTGAATTTTTCTTGATAACAAAAATAGGAGTGTACGATGGTGAGGTTGAGGGCTCTACATGGCAGGCTGCCAGCTGTTCCTTCACTAACATGGAGGCAGCCTCCAAATTTTCTTGGGTAAGGGGCCACTGATCCACCCACACAAGAGTCTGAGTCTCCCAAATAATTTTATCTCCATGGGGTACAGGAGGGTCAGGGACCGACACTAAAAATCCAAATATCCAAGTCCATATGTATTTGTTTTTTTTTTTTTTATGGGTTGTATAGGCCCCACCAGTCCTTGTCTCAGCCTCCCAAGGCCTGTACCAGGGACAAAATTCATACGGAGCATTTGATGAGTCATCACGGAATTGGGACTGGCAAGAATAACTTCCATTTGACTCAAAATATCTCGGGCCCATAGGTAAACAGGGAGGTCAGGAACAACGAAAGAAGTGACAGTTCCCTTATTACCCTCTTTATCAGTCCAGCTAAGAGCAATAGAGCTGACCAGAGGATTTTTTGACTTTCCTATCCCTTTAAGGTCAGTCAAGGATGGGGTGAGGGGCCAACCTGATCGCCAGTATTTTTGAGAAATAATTGTCGCATCAACTCCAGTAACTAAAATTGCTTGGAATTCCTTTCCTTCAATAAGTAAGGTAAGGGTGTATCTATTATGAGAAATGGGATGAACCCAATATACCTCAGAGGAGCCCAAGGAGGCAGTCCCCACAGTAGGTTTGGGTGGTGGAAGTACCCCTTAATCTAAGGGAAGGAGTATTAATTGTGCAAGACTTTTTCCTCCTGGGATGGCCGCAACTCTATTAATAACTGTGGCCAGTATTTTTATTTCTCCAGTGAAATCATTATCATTAATGCCAGGGAAGACCTGAACACCTTGTAAGGTAGTAGAGGCTCTTCCAAGAATAAGGGCACATGTATGAGATGGAGGGGGACCCATAATTCCAGTTGGTATTATCTGGGGCCCTTGCATTGAGTCTAATGTTGTATCAGTGGTGGTACAGAGGTCCAATCGTGCACTGCCTGGAGTGGGTAGTTGGAGGGAGCCAATTGTGGAGAAGGATTTTGAGGTAGGTTGGGAGTTTGGAAGGGAACAAACTTTATTGCCTCAGGGAGTTTCCTGAGAAGCAGGAAGAAATAGGCTGTCCGAGGGCATTTGTCATTGATCTACACTCACTGGCCCAGTGATGACCTTTACCATATCAAGGACAAAGTGTAGCTGGGGGCGGTTTAGCTCCAGTTTGAGGAGACGCTATTCTTACTCTTTGTTTGCCTGTCGGACACTTGCATGCAAAATGGCCTGGTTGTTTACAAGTAAAGCAAATACGTGAGCCAGGATTGTAAAAGGCCTTGGTAAAGGGAGCACTAAAGTGAGATCCATGGCATGGGCTGCACCCACCCCTGCACAGACTCTAATAAAGTCAGAAAGTTTCCCTTTATCCTTATGATGTCGAAGAACATCCTGACATGCTGGGTTGGCGTTTTCAAAGGCAAGATGTTTTACAAAGGTGCTTTCGCTTTCGCTTGGTCCAAGCAAGCATTCCGCAGCTAGGTTAAGCCGGGGAACAAAGTCGCTATAAGGCTCGTCAGGCCCTTGTCGAATTCTTGCCAGGGAAGTGATAGCCGAGGCCCTTTCAGGGTGGCGTCTCCAAGTATGTAAGCCAGCCATCTAAATCTGCACAAAAAGTCCAGCAGGGAAACGTGCCTGTTTAGTTTTAGTGTCAAAAGTTGCATTGCCCACTAGCTTAACATAAGTCCAGGATTTAGAGGAGGCCTTTGTTAAATTTTTTTTGAGCAGTTTCTGACAGGGCTCTTTGAAATCTGCATTCCATAGCAGGAAGTCTCCGGCACTGAGGGCAGCTCGGTCTAAAAATTTCCAATCATTGGGAGTAAGAAATTGTGTGCTGTGGCTTTCTAATAAAGCCAACGTGTAGGGCACAGTGGGGCCATAGTGAGCACAAGTCTTTTTAAGTTTTTCAAGAAAATGGAGGCTAAATTTTTTGTAGACACTCTGGGTTCCTTCCTGCCTAGGGGTGAACTTCTCATCCTCTAAGTCCTGATCTCCTTGATCCATTTCCCCCGCTTCCTCCTCTTGATCCTCTTCTAAGTCTTTGACCTCAACCTGAGCAGGCTTATCTATCTGACTGGTGGTGACTGGGAAGGCGAGCACAGGCCGATGGAGCGGCTTAGCCTTTGTATTAGACCACTGTGGGCCAGCTTGTGTTGACTCCATTCCTAAGGCTAATGGAGAGAGCTCAGAGTCAAGGGATCTTTATTCTTTTAAAAATTGGATCTGTTACCATCCATGTTGGAGAGACTCTCTCAAGGGAGCCAGGTTAGGCAAGGGAAGTGGGGAAAAAATATCTGGGGGGACATTTGGCCCCTGAAGGGCCAGAGCACAAAAGGCAGGAGCCATATAGGAGGGAGTGGAATGTGTAAGTCCTATAGGCTGTGGCAGGGTCCTGAGAGGTGGAGGGTCTTCTGAATGGTAGCGAGCTGCTTCCTTCTCCAAGGTAGCCTCCTCCCCAGGGGTCAATGTTTCTCTGGGATTATACTAACTGATGGGCATGCCGAGAAGGGACGAGAGGTCTTTTGCATAGTCTCTTCCCCAATCCTGACAAGTATTAAGGTACCATTGTCAAAGGGTGAACTTTTAAGAATTTCACTAATTTATTTCCAGAAAGAAAAGGTAGGAACAGACACTTCTTCTGGGCCAAAGGATTCATAATAATCTTTTAAAATGTCTCCTACTCTAAGCCATCTTTTACCATCAATGGTCCCTTCAAGGGGAAACCATGGAAACAATTTTTCGATGTATGAAAAGAAAAATTTTAAGTCATTTTTCTTAACATGTGCCCCCATGTATTTAAGGATTCCTTGTGGCCTGACAAAAACAAAACATGTGACGAAACTGCTTGTCCCATGGTGGGTCACTCACTGTACGTCATCCCCACTCTCCTCCTGGATCTGTCTCTCAGTGGTGTCTGCTGAGGCAATCGCGAGTTCCGCTTGTCCAAATCTTCCAGGAAGACGGGGTTCCCCCTCAGTCAAAGGCTCGAGCCCCAGTCGTTGGGCGCCAGTTGTCCCGGCCTGCAGGACACATCAACGTGGGTAGCAAACCTAGATGGGGAGGAATGAAGGGACAAGAGACACGAGAGATGACAGCAAGACAAAAGTTCTGATCAAGATGCAAACTTTTATTGTTCACACAGGGGAATTTATATGCTGGAGATTTGAAAGCTCTCTTATCGGCAGTTCCTGGATGTCTTCACAAGGTGAGATAACCTCAGGATATTTCAGGAAGACAGATGGCCACAGGATGTCTCAGGAACACAGATGACTACAGGATGTCTCCCAGACAGGATGTCTCCCTGGGGGCTGTTTCTTGTAAGTGTCAGGCTATTCTTTGAAGGAGAATTCCTTCTACCCCTTACAGTCAGGGATTCAGTATTTCAAATGGAAAAATGGAGAAAGAATCCAATGTGTATGCAAATATGTGCTACCCAAAAATCTTCACACTCTCATTCAGAACAATGCCTTGACATTACCTTCACCCCAACTAAGACACAATTAGAGGAGAAGAGTTAGAAAATCTGTGAATACACATCAAGAATGGAAAATGCTCAGGAGTTCACAACTTTGGAGGTGCTAGAGGAGTTTCCAAATGTAAGGGAGAGGGTAAAACTCCAAAAACATGGAGCTCTGCTGGACTAAAGACTTCTTGAGAAACTGCCTCTGAGGTTGGGCACTTGAAATATATGTTGTTGTCAGGAGCTTTAGCTCCCTTTGTAGTGAGACCGTTAAGCTGGGTCTGCATGTATGTGACCTGGAGGACATGGTTTCTTATTTTCCAAAGGACATGAGGCAGCAGTGCTGAATTCTCTCTTTGTAGGTAAACTGTTGTCACTGGGGGCTAAGTGTCTTCCAGTTTGGAAGCCATTTGCTCATCCTCCACTTTTTGTTGTGTTTCTTGCAGCTGCACTGGGAGTTTGGTATTTGCTTCATGAAATACGAAGAGTTCAACTGGGACACAGTACTGGAGGGAGTTCTGTCACATGTGGTGGGTAAGGGTCTGCAGTAGAATGCACCAATCAGGCTTCTATCCCACATAGCTTGCCCCCTTCACCTTAGCAATCTGATTCTAAACATTGCACTGAAACCTCTCCATATAACAACATGCCTTTACATACAAGGGTCTGGGGGCTGCACCATGTCAGTCACAAACCATTTGAAAGCCAATGGCAGATCCACATCACCCAACCACAGATGTTTTAACACACACCTTCACACCACTTCTCTAGGCCAACTACTTAGCAGGCTCCAAATTACTGCCATCTCTGTTCTACACCATTTCCATGAAACCCAGTCAATCAGACACTGTCTGGTACACTAGTGATCATCAATAGGACATCCAAAGATTCTACAGTGCGAAGTGGTCATGGGAATTTCAAAAATTTCATGGTATTTATCAGGCATTTTTCAAGGATGAAGTTGGAGGCACTGTGGGTTTCAATTCATTCAGGAACCATTAAATGGAGAGAAAGCTCATTTCAATAAAAGCTCTGGAGAATTCTAACAGGCAAGGCTTCCCAAAGACAGGCAAAAAGGTCACATTAAGCCAGGCGTTTGAGGTCTACAATGTGTGGTCCATTTGCGTTTTGACTTGCAACAATGGCTGCCAATTCTTTAAGGATAAAATCATGTGATATTCTTCCTGAGATTCCCAGTGCTCTGTGGAAAGCCACCCTGGGCCTAGATCTCAGTTTCCAAGGGCAACTCTCATGCGTGGCATCCTAAAATCCCAACACAATACATGGCAATACTTCTTTGAGGTCCATTCCATAACTCAGTCTCTAAGAGGAATCACACCAGTGTTCAAGACCAGGTGGACCCGTCATCTTTTCCAACAGCCACAAAAATGACCACAATTAAAACCAAAACACTTCCACATGGCCCTCATCTTCTTTCATATCGATACTCATCATAACCTCAGGCTGTAGTTTTTCATGAGGGGCACAGCCAAAGACAGTATCGAAAATAAGGGCCCTTGCCCCCATTTGCCTAAAGTCAGTGTGGCTGGGACACCCTTCCTGTGAACCAGGAGTGATCAAAGAGGCCTGCCCTTAATACTGCTCTGATTCTCCATTTTGAGGCCTAATGACTGCGGGGTTTAGATTCTTTATGTTAATTGGAGTCATGAGAAACCTATGAATGTATGGTCTAGTCTCTGCAGGGCTTTGAAGAACTCATTGGACCCAAAGGATCCCTATTCTCATAGATGGACGTCAGGAACCTTACAGAGGAAGGTGAGAGACTTCATCCACAATGACTGCTCTTTTGGCCCTTTAGGTTTTGGATGCAAACGTGGGATGTTTCTTTAGATCCATCAGGTGCTGAGAATCTTAGCCATAGCCTCACACAGGGCCAAGAGGCTGATTCAGACACATCCCTTTCCAAAGCAATTAAGCAAGGAGCCACAGATGATGCCCATTCATTTCCATTTGAAAACTCTTTTCTTCAGGCTTCCCAAAGGGGTGGCCGGAGGCAAAAAACTTCCTGACATTCAGAGCAACAGAACAATAGGTAATTAAAAGTACCAAAGCAGGGTTTCTTCACTGAGACTTGTCAGAAGCCAGTGGTGAGCCACTATCTGTTTTCTCATACAAGCCCCCTCTTCAGAGCTTTCCTGGCATATGGCCATTCTCACATCTGTAGGTACCAAGATAGACTGACTCTGTCCTTGGTAACTCAAAAGTAGTGACACCACTGGGAGTGGGACTGGGACAGGCTCTGTGTGCCTGGCTTCCTGGATGCCAATTTCCATCACCGAGGAAGTTAGGTGAGGTCACTTCCTTCAGGATCTGAATGAGGTCACTGCCTTGGCAACCACTTTGTCCTAACAGTTGCTTCCAAGGGTCCCATGAGATGGAGGCTTCCCCTACTTAATGTGACAATTTCACAAGTTAAAATGGTATATCAACCATAGGCACCTGGGAACAGCTCTCCATACAGGCCTGATTTGGTCCATCTTCTCTACATTAAGAAGAGAGAGGCTGATTAAGACACAACCCTTCATCCTGACCAGGTTGTTTGCCATGGAAGATGACTTGTGCTCTCTCAGGTCCTTCATAACTGCCTACATATTCTCCAGGGATCCTTTCAGCATGGACCTTTGAAGTTTTCAGCAGGTAGAGGATCCCTACATTCCAGTATTATAAGACCACCTCTGTCCCTGCTCTTCTGTAAAGTAAGATTGAGGGAACACTGTATGTTTAGGCTTAATAACAGGTTCAATTTGGGTTAGGAATCATTTTGTGGATGAATAATGGTATTGGCAACCTGCGAAATTTATAAGAATATAGAGGTGAACAGTGTGTATAAAAACAGAAATCCAAGTAATATTGGAAGCCCAGAAGGGCATTGTGCCCTTGATTGTGATACTTAGCATTGATTTACATTCTGCACAGATGTCTCAGATAAATCGATATACAATGGCATGGGACCTTGTACCTTGGATGATTGAATGTAGAAGCGAACATACAGACAAAAAGGGATAGTCAGTAGGAATAGGAAGATAGTAGGTAGGTATAGAAAGAAGGGTGAGTGTATGATTTGGAACAAAATTTCTTTAGCAATAGGGTTTCGGTTAGAAAATGAATTTAAATGTCAGCACATGTGAAGAGTCTGTCACAATGATGAAGTGGGAAAAATATGTAGGTAAGCAGATATCAATAGGGACATTATGAAATCAGTCAAAGTAAAAAGTGAGAGATAGGCTTAGACATTTTCAAAGGGTTGAGTTTGAATATGCAATCTTACAAAGAAACAAATATGTAGTCATCAATAGGATTGACATTTGAGAGCATAAGTAATCTTGGACATGGATGATTTTAGCAATCCGTGTTAATTTTTCATTTTGGCTTTGGTACAATCATAAATGTGAACTTTGAATTTAGTGTCCAGTATATTTCTGTGAATAAATGCATATGAAGATCAGGTGACATGAGTATTTCTTCCACCATTTCTGAGAGCAATATTGACTTACTACTTCTGATTGATAGGTACAGATTCTTTATGTGAATTGGAATCATGAGAAACCCAAGCACCTCTTCAGGGATTGAAGAACTCATATGACCCAAAGGATCCCTATTCTCAATTGATGGAGGTCAGGAATCTAATAGAGGAAGGGAAGATACTTCATCAAAAATGACTGAACTTTTTGCCATTTTGGTTTTGGATGCACACATGGGATCTTTCTTTAGATCCATCAGGTGCTGAGAATCTAAGTCACAGCCTCACACAGGGCCAAGAGGCTGATTCAGACACATCCCTTTCCAAAGAAATTAAGCAAAGAGCCATAGGTGATGCCCATTCATTTCCATTTGAAAACTGTTTTCTTCAGGCTTCACAAAGGGTTAGCCTGAGGTAAAGTACTTCCTGACATTCAGGGCAACAGAAAAATAGGTAAGCAAAAGGCCCAAAGCAGGGTTTCTCCACTGAGACTTTCCTGGTCACACTGTCCCTGCTCTTCTGTAAAGTTAGATTGAGGAAACAGTGTATGGTTAGGGTTAATAACACGTCCGATTTGGGTTAGGAATCATTCTGCAGGATGAATATTCTTTCTGGGAATCTGCAATATTTACAAGAATATATAGGTAAAATAAAAGTATGAAAACAGAAATCTAGGCAGGATTTGAAGCTCAGATGGGCATTGGGCCCTTGAGTGGGTTACTTATCTTTGAATTATGTTCTGCACAGATGTCTCAGATAAATCGATATACAATGACATAGGACCTTGTACCTTGCATGATTGAAAGTTGAAGAGATCATCCAGTCACAAAGGGAAAGTCCGTAGGTTTAGGATGATATTCTCTAGGTTTAGAAACAACAATGAGTATAGGATTTGGACCAAAAGTTTTTTAGCAATTGGTTTTCAATAAGAGAGTGAATGTAAATATCAGCACATGTGAAGAGTCAGACACAATGATGAAATGGGGAAAATATGTAGGAAAGCAGATATCAGTAGAGACATTAAGAAATCAGGCAATGTATAATGTGAGGGATAGGATTAGACATTTTCAACAGGGTTGAGTTTGAATATATAATCTTAGAAAGAAACAAATACATAGGATTTATCAATAGGATTTACATTTTAGAGCATTAAGCAACCGGGACATGGATATTTTTAGTAATCCATGCTCACTTTCCTTTTAGGCTTTGCTACAATCATAAGAGTGACTTTTGCTTTCTGTGTCCAGAATATTACTGTGTTAAAATTTATATGTAGATCAGGTGACATGAGCATTTCTTCCACCATTACTGGGGGCAATATTTTGAAGACGTATAAATATTGGGGGAAAAAAATGGAGTACCCTGTGTCAATGGATATAGAAATAATGTATGAATAGACCATAGTGTGAATAAATAATATAACTGGTTCCAACTTTAAATAGTGGATTGATTTGATATCTGAAAATATACTGGAAATCTTAAATTGATATTCATACATTCATTACAACCAGTTATACATCTAACGGTAATATTAGGGTTATGGTTTATCATGAAGAGTGTGTGAGTTTTGCTTCAAATATGATTATGAAAATCAAAAATAATGTGTTTGGAAAGAAGTCTCATGACAAGACCAGTCAAGAACCCTGGAGGAATATATGTGTTCTGAAGCAGGAGGTGATTGAAATTGAAACAAATGCCTATAAATTTGTGAACTTTTGGATGAAATATATATCATATGATGTGCATAAACTGAAGAAATAGTAATGTACCACTGTTTAATAAAAATGAACCGCAAAATACACATCATGTCCCATAGGAAAATGCTTGCATTGATGTTGAACTAGGTTTTACTGTAGAAATATTAGGATTTGTGTGCACCATTCACTGAAGTTAGTCTTCAGTACTAGGAAACAAATCTGTATTTAAGGTGGATGAATATTTCTGAGAATAATCTTGTGAATAGTTGATCATAAATCCACATACATAAATATGAATGATTTTAAGGAGTGTATAATAAGATTCATATATTTCATATTTTGAAAAATTTGGAGAGTATATATATATATATATATATATATATATATATATATACACACACACACACACACACACACACACACACACACACACACACAGACATTAAAACTAGCAATATATTTGCCAATCGAAATTCATCATGAAATATGTATCATCCACAGGTGCAAAAATATTGATTTCACTGAAAATGGATCTATATATAATGCTGTTCTACTAGCAAGCTCACCCATAGGTTGAATTTTCAATTCTAACAGTATTTAAGAGGAGTGATCTCTTCTCATAACTTGTATCTGCCTAGTCAGCAACCTCACAAAAATGTACGTGTGATAACAGGTAGGATTCTATATGTGCATATAAAAATACACGTGCTGAATAGTCTACAGAGAAAGGAGACACCAATTTGTTGAAAGCCACAGCTTAAGGGGCCCCATCAAACTTCCAGCTACCAGCAACATTCCCCTGCCATATGATTATTGGCTCACAGCGGCCCCAGCAACATCAAGCTGATTGGCTCCTCTGCGGTGATGCTCATTGGCAGTTTCCCTGCCCTTTCAGACCACAGAGCTGCTCATTGTGGGACTTTTTTGGCTCCACCCACCTGACCCAGCTAAATGGCCTCAAGAGCAGGAGGATTGTGGGAGGTGGAGAGGCTTGTGGTTGTGACAGAAACTTTGTAAGGAAGCCAGTGGTGGCAGTTGGGCTCTGAGGGTTTTTCCTGAGGAGCTGTTTTGTTTGGCGTGTGTGGTTCTAAAAATAAAGTTTGTTTCTTTTGAAAAGTGGCTCTTGAATCGTGCCCAGCCAGACTGCAGCATTTGGTGGCTCACACGGGGAGCCACTGAGGGTAAGTGATAAGGTAAACTGCTCACCCCTGAGGGAAGGGCGAGAGGATGGGTAGCCATTTTAAGATTCCTCTTTTTTTTGCTTCACTTTTGTTGCCTGTCCATGGAGATGAGTGAGATGGATGAAAAACCGCTCACATCTGAGAAAAAATTATTTACTTCTGAGGAACAGATAGGGAGAAAGGACGGATGCACATGTCAGTAGGATATAAAGGCTATAATGACTTTTTGTTGTTCCCTTTTTATTTTATTCTGTCTTGGTTTTGTTTGGCATTGTCTTGTTGGGTTGTATTATAATAGAAATATGGGATCAGAAATTAGTAAAAAAAACAAACTGAAAGAGTGTTAAGTAAATTGTTAGAGGAAGGAGGCATCTCAGTAAAGTCAAGAACAGTCAGGGCATACGTTGATACAATACAAAAATGTAGCCCATGGATTTTTAAGGAGTTGTTAAATATACCATAATGGAACCATCATGGTGAAGATTTAAAAGGGGGCAAAAGAACAGCCCAGGGACTCTGCCAGTTGGCACATTGCTATTGAGGACGTTCATATCTGGTTTGCTCAGTCCAAAGACTTCAGTTCAGACAAAGATAGAAGAACAAAGCTTAGGGGAGAAAAAGCCATCAGGATCAAAGTTACAAAAGGAGACTGCTACTAAGAACTTTCTATCACTAGAGGGCGAAAGTGTCCAACCAACAACGCCTCCTCTACAGGAGACTGTTACTAACACCTTTCTATCACCAGAGGATGTAAATGTCCAAATAACAAGGCCACCTCCATATGCTGGGAGGCCCCCAAACCCCGCAGTTGATAGTTCGGATCCTGAGACAGGATCTCAAGTATGAACATGCCCTGTATTTGAGGTAGGAGGGCAGCGAATTCACCATGCTTTAAATTTCAAAATAGTGAAGCAGCTAAAAGGGGCTGTAACAACCTATGGTCCTCAAGCACCCTTCATTGTAAGCTTGGTTGAATCCATTAACAACTTGAATATGACGCCAGTAGATTGGGCTAATATGTGTAAAGCTGTGCTAAATGGAGGTCAATACCTTTTATGGAAGGTTGCCAATGAGGAATTTTGCAAGGAGACGGCTAGCCGTAATGCAGAAGCTGGTTATCCTCAGAGAAATCTAGATATGTTTTTAGGAAAGGGACCTTATGAGGATCAGCAGCAACAAATTGCATATGATCCTGGCGTATACGCAAAAATTGCTGCAGAGGCGGTTAGGGCATGGAAGACTTTACAACGACATGGAGGTTTACAAGGTCAATTATCTAAGGTAATACAAGGAGCTAATGAATCTTACACTGAATTTGTAGATAGGCTTATTCAAACAGCTACCAGAGTTTTGGGGAATACAGAACAAGCAATGCCATTAATAAAAAACTGGCTTATGACCAAGCGAATCGTTGGTGCAGAGATATCTCTAGACCATGGAAACATGAAGATTTAAACACATAAATTAAATTATGTAAAGACATTAATGAATAAGAGAAAGTCATGGCAGCTGCAGTAAAACAGGCTTTAGATGCCAGAGACATCAATGAACAAGGGCAATTTGTGGCAGCTGCAGTAAAACAGGCTTTAGATGCCAGGCCAGGGACATGCTACAATTGTGAACAAACAGAACATTTTAAAAGGAATTGCTCCATAGGAAGAGGGTTTAACAAAACTAGGTACCAAAGGAGTAGAATACCGGGTATTTGCCCACGATGCCGTAGAGGGAGACATTGGGCTAATGAATGCCGTTCTCAAACCACCATAGAGGGTACTTCATTATCAAAAACGAACAAGGACTAGCTGTTTATCCACGATATCATGGAGAAAGGCATTGGGCTCCATTGCCAAAAAATGGACAGGGGAGCCCAATGCTCTGGGGCCCAAAACCACAAATATACAGAGAACTGGAGGAACCCAGCAACCCCATCAGTGTAGTGCCCAGGACACATTGTCCATCAGACGCCTCATCAGACAAATCAGAGGGAGCGCAGGGTTAGACATCTGCACCTCTGTCAGATCGGTACTAACTGTAGAGATGGGGGTTCAAGTCATTCACACAGGGTGAGAGGACCTCTTCTCAAAGGAACGGTAGGCTTATTATTGGGACGCAGCTCTTCTAATCTAAAAGGACTTATGATAAGTCCTTGGGTAATTGATCCCGATTATAAAGGTGAAATAAAATTTATACCCAGTTCTCCAAAGGACATATCAGTAATTTCACCAGGAGATAGAATAGCACAGTTACTAATAATACTCAGTCTGCATGATCAATTTTCCAGTCGTGCTGTAGAAAGAGGTTCCAAGGGATTAGGCTCCACAGGTGTAGATTTGGTTATGCTTTCTTTAAATTTAGATTCTCGCCCCAGGCTAAAACTAAATATTCAAGGACATGAATTTAATGGGCTACTTGATACAGGTGCAGATGTTAGCATCGTCTCTCATCAAGAATGGCCAAAACATTGACCATTACAACAGTACACTCAAACACTTTGAGACCTAGGAGTGGCAACTAATCCCCATAGAAGTGCAATGGTATTGGATTGGAAGGATCCTGAAGAATGTGAAAGAACTATACAGCCATATGTATTGGATCATCTTCCCGTAAATTTATGGGGATGAGATGTCCTAGATCAATTAGGTTTGACAATAACAAATAACATCAATCAAAATGCACCCACTATTATGGCTAGAGAAGGTTTTAGGAAAGGAAAAAGATTAGAAAAACAAGAACAAGGTATAGCAGCACCAATACAAATAGACCAAGCAACAGACAGACATGGGTTGGATTTTCAGAAAGGGCCACTGAGACAATAAAAATTACTTGGAAATCAGAAAGACCAGTATGGGTTCTTCAGTGGACCCTGACTAAAGAAAAGATACAAGCAGCCCAGTTCCTGGTCAAACAACAATTAGCGGAAGAACATATACAACCTTCTGCATCTCCCCATTATACTTTCATTTTTGTCATCAAAAAGAAATCTGGTAAATGGAGATTATTGCAAGATTTAAGAGCCATTAATAATGAGATGGTTATTTTGGGACCTGCTCAATCAAGGATTCCTCAATTGTCTGCTTTGCCAAAAACTTGGTATGTTTTAGTTATACATATTAAAAATTTTTTTTTCATTTCCAATTCTTTCTGAGGATAGTCCAAGTTTTGCATTTACTATCCCTGCACTGAATCATGAAGGTCCTGATCAGAGGTATGAGTGGAAAGTACTCCCTCAAGGGATGGCTAACAGCCCAACTATTTGTCAAATTTATGTTAACAAAGTAATCCAGCCACTTAGAAATCAAAATCCTGAACTACAAATATTTCACAATATGGATGATGTGTTATTAGCACACAAGTTAAAAACCCATTGCTAGAATGTTATGCCACACTTACAAACTTATTAAAAAATTATAATCTAGGGATATCAATTGATAAAGTACAATTAAATTTTCCAATTAATTATTTAGGAGTTCAATTATCCTCAACCATGGTCAGTCCACCAAAAATTCAAATACGAGTAGATCAACTCAAATCAATTAATGACTTTCAAAAGTTATTAGGAGACATTAATTGGATAAGGCCTTATCTAGGTATACCAACAGGAGAGTTGGGACCTATATTTGATATCCTAAAAGGTCCATCTGATCAAAATTCATCCAGAATGTTAATGCCTGAAGCAAGAAAGGCATTAAAAATCATTGAAACATATATGGGAAATATGCATTTGGATAGATTTGATAAAATAATGCCTCTATTATTCATTGTGCTACCAACAAAAAATATTCCTACAGCAGTATTTTGGCAAAAAGGTCCATTATTATGGAAACATTTATCTTATTCTTCTAACACTATTATTACTAGGTATCCTGAGGCTGAGGGACAAATAATACTAATAGGAATAAAAGCAGCAAAGGGAGTGTTTGGAATTTCTCCCAATAAAATTATTACTCCATACACTATGAATCAAATTGATGAATTAGCTAATGAGTTAAATACTTGGGCAATAATCATGTGTAAATCTAATGTTTCATTTGATAACCACTTACCATCTAATCTTTTATTGTCTTTTGGGTCATTGCATCCTGTAATTTTTCCAAAAATTACAAGAAAACACCTATCATGAATGCTCCAAATATATTCACTAATGGGTCAAATAATGGTACAGCAGCAATAGTTACACCTGATCAAATTTTTACATTTTTAGCACCCCAACAATCAGCTCAAAATGTAGAGCATAATGCAGTATTATAAGCTTTTTTGATGTTTAAAGATTCTGTGTTTAATTTATTTTCCAATAGTCAGTATATAGTTAATGCTATAGTATCCCTTGAAGATGCTGGTAGGATTTCCCCTTCCTCTACTGTTTTCTCTTTGCTTTCCAGTATACAAAGTCTAATCTGTGACAGAAAAGATCCATTCTTAATAGGACATATCTGGGCACATACAGGATTGCCTGGAGCCCTTAGTTTGGGCAATGATTTAGCAGGTAAAACTACACATGACATACATACATATTTTCTCTACACTAGAAGAAGCTATAAATTTTCATAAAAAGTTCCATATCAATGCTAATACTTTACAAAAGCATTTTAAAATAACTAAGGAACAAGCTAGACAAATAATAAAACAATGTCAAAATTGTGTGACCATTTTACCACATTTTAATCTTAGAGTCAATCCTAGAGGATTGATACCTTACCATATATGGCAGATGGACGTCACACACTTGCCAGAATTTGGAAAATTAAAATATTTGCATGTTACAGTTGATACTTCTTCTGGATTTTTGATGGGCTCCCTTCATGGGGAAAAAAAACTAAAGATGTTATAGCTCATTGCTTACAAAATTTTGCCACTGTGGTCATTCCAAAACAGTTAAAAACAGATAATGCCCCCGGTTATACTTCTACCTCTTTTAAACCATTTTGCTCATCATTTGGCATTACTCATATAACAGGAAACCCATACAATCCACAGGGACAAGCCATAGTTGAAAGAGCACATCACACTATTAAAATGTACTCATTAAAGTAAGAAGACAGAATTGGGAAGGGATATAAATTCCCCAAAGATAAACTTAAAATAACCCTTTTTACTCTAAACTTTTTAAATTTGGATTTTCAGGACTTAGTGCTGCAGAAAGGCATAAGTGTCCAAAAAATGTGTATAAGCCCGAGGTACTTTGGAAGGATATTCTAACAGGACAATGGAAAGTTCCTGACCCATTAATTTTCTGGAGTTGGAGGTCTGTTTTTGGGTTTCCACAGGAAGAACAGCAGCCGATTTGGATTCCAGAGAGATTAACTAAGGTCCCGACCCAGTGATTGCCTGGAGTCGGGGGTCTGTTTATGTGTTTCCACAGGGAGAACAGCAGCCGATTTGGATTTCAGAGAGATTAACTGAAGCGATTTCAATAGACCAAAATAAGATGATTTGGCTCAAATCCATAACAGCTGATATCCAAAACTCCAGTTTGGCTATCCTTACATCTGCGACAGAACAGAGATGCTTTTTTCAATATCTATTTTATTATTGCCCTTTCCCACATCATGAAGTTCTTTTTTTGTTTTTTTGAGCTCATACAGACCTAGGTTAATGTTTTGCTTATCAGTTCTATTTTTTGACTATAGAGTTTTTAAACATTGCAATGATGATTTCACATGTAAAAAGTTATAAGGCCTTTACTATTATATTATGTGTTGTATGTATTTATTATGTGTGCACACTTGTGTTTTGTGTTATATATTTGAATGTGCGTATGTCCATATATCACATATGATGAGTGCTATTGAAATAATATAGCCATTTTTTTTTATTCACGTGAATTGAATTGTTTAATTTAAATTGGGTAAACAACTGTTCAGGATTGTCTTAATATGTGAAAAAATAGGAGGTTAACAGACGTGTTTGTTTACTTTCACTTTTCCTTTTCATTATACTTAATTATTCTCTTCAAGATAATGTAAATTGTTAAGAAAATTGTTTTCTTTTAGTGTACTCAGGAATGTTGCATAATTTTTTCTTTAGCCATTATTGCCAGAATTCCTATCTTCATCCCAGTGCCGGTGAAGACAAAGATAAAACCAATCTACAGATTCTGCAATAGCCATCACTGAACTGCTTGCAGAACTTGCCTGGATTATGTATCACTTGTATGCATTGTGAACTCACTTGTATGCATTGTGAACTATCTGCTGGTGCAGCGAATTGTCATAGTGTTGGGGTACTTATGCTGATGCTGTCATCAGTGATAGAATTTTTCCAATAGGAGCCATCAATTGACTTGGTGTATCTTCCCTATTCTCACTTGATAGAGGTCAAAAAACTTACAGAGGGAGGCGAAAGACTTCATCAGCAATGACTGCTCTTTTGGCAATTTTGGTTTTGGATGCACACATGGGATTTTTCTTTAGATCTATCAGGTTCTGAGAATCAAAGCCACAACCTCACACAGGGCCAAGAGGCTGATTCAGACACATCCCTTTCTAAAGTAATTAAGCAAAGAGCCACAGGTGATGCCCATTCATTTCAATTTGAAAACTCTTTTCTTCAGGCTCCACAAAGGGGTGGCCTGAGGCAAAGACATTCCTAACATTCAGGGCAAGGGAACCATAGGTAAGCAAATTGCCCAAAGCAGGGTTTCTCCACTGAGACTTTTCTGGTTACACTGATCTCTGAGGTTTCTGAGATGTTCCCATTCCCTTCAGCTATCCAGTACATGGCTATGTGACAGAGTTTGGAGGTGGTACATATCTTGGACACAAAACCATGAGCCTATTCTGGAGAGAGGCCAGAAATCAGGAGGTGAATAGGAACTTGGAAAGATAGTAGGTGTTGTCTATCCATAAGGCAAGCCACAGTCCATTCATAAAAAGGGCAGAATATATGCCTGGAAGCTTCCTACTAGTCAGGACACCTCCATTGATGTATTGGCTTTTCTAATAACTACAACCACGGACACAGTGGATACACAGACATAGAAAAACTCGCCTTCTCAAACGACTTACTAGAAACAGTCGACTCCAAACCAAACAAACCACCTTTGCTACCTATTCTCAGAACATGAGACAAAACCACGAACTCACACCCACACCCACTAAGGCACCTCATTCCCACAAGTAGGTCTGTGACTATCCGGAGTGTCCTCTGACTGGTGGACCATACTATGTTCCCCCAAAATGGCCTGTCCTGTATCAGATCAGGTCCCTTTTGCCAACTCTGTTAAGTTGTCAGGAGCCAGCAATAAGCCACTACCTGCTTTCTCAGGAAAGGCCCCTCTTCAGAGTTCTCCTGGCATTTGGTAATCCTCACATCAGGAGGTACCAAGAAAGACTGACTCTGTCCTTGGAAAATTCAAACAATTGTGCCCACTGGGAATGGGACTGGCACTGGCTCTGGGTGCCTGGCTTCCTGGATCCCAAGTTCAGAGAGTTCCATCACCAAGGAAGTGAGGTAGGTCACTTCCTTCAGGAATTGAATGAGGTCAATACCTTGGCAACCACTTTGTCCTAACAGTTGTTTACAAGGGTCCCATGAGATGGAGGCTGCCCCTACTTTCTCTGACTCAGTCATAAGTTAGAATGGTATATCAACCACAGGCACCATGGAACAGCTCTCCACACAGGCCTGGTTTTGTCCATCTTCTCTACATTAAGAACAGAGCGACTGATTCAGATACAATACTTCATCCTGACCAGTTTTTTTGCCATGGAAGATGATTTTGCACTCTCAGGTCCTTCATAGCTGCCTAAGTCTTCTCCAGGGATCATTTCTGCATGGACCTTTGAGGTTTTCAGCAGGTGGAAGATCCCCTAAATTCCTGTATTGTAAGACCAACTCTGCCCCTGCTCTATTGTAAAGATAGATTGATGGAACAGTGTATGCTTAGGGTTAATAACAGGTTTGATTTGGGTTAGGAATCATTCTGTGCGATGAATAACGGTTTTGGGAACCTGCGATATTTACAAGAATATATAGGTGAAATATAAGTATGAACACAGAAATCTAGTAAGATTTGAAGCCCAGAAGTGCATTGGGCCCTTGATTGGGATACTCAGCTTTGAATTATATTCTGCACAGATGTCTCAGATAAATTGATATACAATGGCATAGGACCTTGTACCTTGGATGATTGAATGTCGAAAAGAACATCCAGTCAAAAGGATAGTCAGTAGGATTAGGAAGATATTCAGTAGGTTTAGAAAGCAGAGTGAGTATAGGATTTGATCCAAACGTTCTTTAACAGTAGGGTTTCGGGTAGAAAATGAATGTAAATATAAACACATGTGAAGAGCCAGTCACATTGATGAACTCTGGAAAATATGTAGGAAACCATATATCAATAGAGACATTAGGAAATCAGGCAAAGTATAAAATAAGTGATAGAATCAGGCATTTTCAACAGTGTTGAGGTTGAATATATAATCTTAGGAAGAAACAAATATGTAGTCACCAATAGGATTGACATTTGATAGCATTAGGCAACCTGGACATAGATGTTTTTAGTAATCCATACTCACTTTCCATTTAGACTTCGGTACAAACATAAGTGTGACCTTTGCATTTTGTGAAAGAAGTCTCATGAAAAGACCAGTTAAGAAACCCTGTGGAAAACATGTTTTCTGAATTAGGAAGTGATGGAAATTAAGACAAAATGCCTATAAATTTCTGAACTAGTGGATTAAATATATATCCTACCATGTGCATTAACTGAAGAAAAAGTAATGTACCAGTATTGAATAAAAATGAAAGACAAAATACACATCACGTCCCATAGGAATCTACTTGCATTGATATAAAACTGTGTCAGTTACTGCAGAGATATTAGGATTTGTATGCACCATTTACTGTTAGTTTTCATTACTAGGAATCAAATATGTAGTTCAGGTGGATGAATATTTCTCAGAATAATCTTGTGAAAAGTTGATTATTAATCCACATACATGAATATGAATGAATTTACGGAGTGTATAATAAGACACATATATTTCATATTTTGAAAAATCTGTAGAGTGTGTGTGTATATATATAAACACACACACACACACACACACACACACACAGGCACGCACACAAACAGACATTAAAAAGTAGCAATATATGCCAGTTGAAATTCACCACGAAATATATGTCATCCACAGATCCAAATAAATTCGTTTTACTGAACATGGATTCATGTATAATTTTATTGTACTAGGAAGCTCATCAATAGTTTGAATTTTCAGTTTCAACAGCGTTTAGGAGGAGTGATCTCTTCTCACAATTTGTGTCTGCTAAGTCAGCCACCTCACAAGAATGTACGTGTGGTACCAGGTAGGATTCTATATGTGCATATAAAAATACATGTGCTGAATAGGATACAGAGAAAGGTAGACAGGAATTCACATATTTGTTAACTTGAAAATCACATGGAGAACCATTTCAACAAAAAATTGACTAGATTTATAACTCCTACCCTATATAAAGCAAAAGGCAATTCCAATGATACACCATTCCTCCTCTGAACTGCTTGTATTTCTATTCTATTTGGGTTAATTTTCTCCACCATATTAGAATTAGTAGTCAGAGTCTAGTTGGCATGGGTTTGTGTCAGGGATTCAGTATTTCGAATGAAAATTTGGAAAATGATTATAATGTTTATGCAAATATATGCTACAAAAGTATCTTCCCACTCTCATCCATAACAATGCCTTGAGATTACCTTGGCCCCAAGTTAGACACAATAAGAAGAGAAGAGATAGAAAATCTGTGAATACATATCTGGAATCAAATATGCTCACGAGTTCACAAACTTGGAGGTGGTAGAGGAGATTCCAAAAGTAAGGGACAGGGTAAACACTCCACAAACATGGAGCTCTGCTGGACTAAAGACTTCTTGAGGAACTGCCTCTGAGGTTGGGCACTTGAAATATATGTTGTAGTCAGGAGATTTAGCTTCCTTTGTAGTGAGACAATCAAATCTGGGTATGCTTCTATGTGACCTGACATGATTTCTTATTTTCCAATAAACATGAGGAAGCTGTCTTTAATTTTCTGTTTGTAGGTAAACTGTGGCCACTGGGGACTAATTGTCTACTCTTGTGGACTCTGAAGCCATTTGGTCATCCTCCAGTTTTCCTGGTGTTTCTTGCTGCTGCACTGGGAGTTTTGTATTTGCTTCACGAAATACAAGGAATTCACCTGGGACACAGTGCTGAAGGGAGTTCTGTCACCTGTGGTGGGTCAGGGCCTGCAGAAGAATGTACCAACCAGGCTTCTATTCCACATAGCTTGCCTCCTTGACCATAGCAACCGGATTCTGAACATTGGCCTGAAACCTCTCCATATAAAAAGATACCTTTACATAGAAGCGTCTGCTGGCTACACCATGTCAGTCACAAGCCAATTGGAAGCCAATGGCAGATCCGCATGGCCCCACCACAGATTTTTTTTTTTATCACACACCTGCCCTTCACTGCACTAGGCCCACTACTCAGCAGGGTCCAACTTCCTGGAATCTCTGTTATACACCATTTTCATGAAACTCAGTCAATCAAGTCACTGTCCTGCATAATCATGTTCAGCAACAGGACAACCAAAGTTTCTCCAGTGCCATCTGGTCATGGGAATTTCAAAAATTTCATGGTATTTATCTAGCAATTTTTCAAGGATGAAGTTGGCAGCATGTGGGCTTCAATTCATTCAGGGACCATTAAATGTTGTGGAAGTTCATTTCAAATGAAGTTCTGGAGAACTCTCACTGGCAAGGTTTCCCAAAGATTGGCCAAAGGGTCACATAAATCCAGGCCCATTGAGGTCTACAATGTAACGTCCATGTGTGTTTTGACTCTCAACTAAGACTGCCAAGTCGTTAAGAATAAAATCATGTGATATCAAGCCAGAGTTTCCCAGTGGTCTCTGGAAAGGCACCCTGGGCCTAGATCTCAGTTTCCAAGGGTGACTCTCATGCTTGGCCTTCTAAAATCCCAACACAATTCATGGCAATACTTCTCTAAGTTCAGTTCCTGTACTCAGTCTCTAAGGTGAATCACACCAGAGTTCAAACCCAGGTGGACTCAGTCATCCCTTCCAACTGCCACAAAAATAACCACAATTAAAACCAAAACACTCCCACATGGCCCTCATCTTCTTCCATAGAGACACTCATCATAACCTCTGACTGGAGATTTTCATGAGGAATGCAGCCCAAGAGAGTGTCCAAAATATGCTTTCTTGCCCCTCATTTACCTAAATTCTGCGTGACCTGGACACCCTTCTTGTGAACCAGAAGTGATCAAATAGGCCTGCCGTTAATACTGATCCACTTCTCAAATTTGAGACCTACTGACTGTGGGGTTTAAATTGTTTATATGAATTGGAGTCATGAGAAAACCCAACCACCTATGGGCTAGCCTCTGCAGGGAACTGAAGAACTCATTTGGAGTTCTAAAGGATCCCTATTCTCACTTGATTGATGTCAGAAACCTTACAGAGGAAGGTGAAAGACTTCATCCACAATGACTGCTCTTTTGATATTTTGGTTTTGGATGCACACATGGGATCTTTCTTTAGATCCATCAGTTGCTGAGTATCTAAGCTACAGCCTAACACAGGGCCAAAACGCTGATTCAGACACATCTCTTTGCAAAGCAATTAAGCAAACAGCCACAGCTGATGCCCATTCTTTTTTATTTGAAAAAGGTTTTCTTTAGACTTCACAAAGCGTTGTCCTGAGGCAAAGACCTTCCTGACATTCAGGGAAACAGAACAATAGGTAAGCAAAAGGCCCAAAGCATGGTTTCTCCAATGAGACTTTACAGGTCACACTGGTATGTGAGTTTTCTGAGATGCTCGCCATTCACTTCAGTTATTCAGTACATGGCCATGTCACAGAGCATGGAGGTGGTACATATCTTGGATACAAAACCATGCGCCTATTATGGAGAGTGGCCAGATTTCAGGAAGAAAACAGGAACTTAGGAAGATCGTAGGTGTTGCCCATCATTATGGCAAGCCGCATTCCATTTATAAATTGGGCAGCATGAATGCTGGTAAGCTTTCTAAAAGACAGGACACATCCATTGATGCTTTCTCTTTTCTAATATCTACAATCACGGATACAGTGGGATACAGCGACACAGAAACACTCGCATTGTCAAATGACTTACTAGAAACAATTCACCCCAAACCAAACAAACCTCATTTCCTACCTCTTCTCAGAACATGAGCCAAAACCACAAACCCACACCCACACCCACAAAGGCACCTCTTTCCTCCAAGTAGGTTGTGACTATTTGGAGTGTCCTCTGACTGTGGGCCATTCTACGTTCCCCCGAAATGGCCTGTCCTGTCTCAGATTTTGTGTCCTTTGCCAACTCTCTGAAGTTGTCAGGAGCCAGCGGTGAGCCACTACCTGTTTTCTCAGGAAAGGCCCCTCTTCAGAGTTTTCCTGCCATTTGGCCATCCTAACATCAGTAGGTACCAAGAAAGACTGACTCTGTCCTTGGGAAATTCAAAAAGTATAACCACTGAGACTGGGACTGGGACTGTCAATGTTTGACTGGCTTCCTGGATCGCAAGTTCACAGAGTTCCATCACCAAGGAAGTGAGGTGAGGTCACTTCCGTCAGAAACTGAATGAGTTCACTGCCTTGGCAACCAATCTGTCCTAAGAGTTGCTTCCAAGCTTCCCATGAGATGGAGGCTGCCCCTGCTTCCTGTGACACTTTCACAAGTTAGAATGGTATATCACCCATAGGCACCCAGGAGCAGCTCTCCACACAGGTCTCATTTGGTCCATCTTCTCTACATTAAGAATGGAGAGGCTGATTCAGACAGAACACTTCACCCTGACCAGGTTGTTTTCCATCGAAGATGACTTTTGCACTCTCAGGTCCTTCAGAGTTGCCTACATCTTCTCCAGAGATTATATCTGCATGGACCTTTGAGGTTATCAGCAGGTGGAAGATTCCCTATATTCCTATATTGTAAGACCAACTCTGTCCCTGCTCTTCTGTAAAGTTAGATTGAGGGAACCATGTATGGTTAGGGTTAATAACATGTTTGATTTGGGTTAGGAATCATTATGCTGAATAAATAATGGTATTGGGAACCTGCAATATGTATAAAAATATATAGGTGAAATATATGTATAAAAACAGAAATCTAAGTAACATTTGAAGCCCAGAAGTCACTGGGCCCTTGATTGTGATACTTAGCTTTGAATAAATTGATATACAATGGCATAAGACCTTGTACTTTGGATCATAGAATGTAGAAGAGAACATTCAGTCAAAAAGGATAGTCGGCAGTGAAAGGTTAATAAAATAAGTACTTGTCACTTCCTGTTTTTCTGTATGCTTAACAAAACACTGTTGAAATCTTGAGAACTGTTTGCTAATCTTGTTCCCAGAATGTGCTGTCCCCAACTGCCAAAGTGTAGAATGTACTCCCTCACCCGGTTGCACGCAAACTGACCACTCGCCCTGACCCATCAGTAAACTTCCCTCCCTGCCCTCTCCAAGGAAAATATATATGTTCTGCTTAAACTGTTCTCAGGGCTCTCTGCTCTATTCAAGTAAGCTCCGAGCCCCAGCATGCTGGACCCAGAATAAACCCTTTGCTGTTGGATAAGACAGTCTGTTAGTGGTCTCTTCCTTCCATGCTCGCCCGACCTTTACATATGGAGATTCCACCGAGTTTTGGCAGCGGCAGACAAAAGACCCTAACGGGTTCCTCTCGGGTTAAGTAAGGCCCCTCTTTCTTGTTTCAGTGTTAAGGTTAGGGCTTGGCAAAATGGCTGTCGATGAAGAGTGTGAGTTCTCTCCGATGGTGGCTGATAGACGTGTCACAGAGACACAGGCCACGTCCCTGGGGGACTTCCCAAAGACTCGGGAAATCGAGGAACAATAGTCTCCTCGACTCAGTAATATTTTGTATCAGATTCGGAATTGCCAGCCCATTGGGTTTTGCTGGCTACTCAGTCCTGGTCTCAGTTTTGGATGTCCATTGAATGTCTTTATTGTCTTGTCTTGTCTGTGTCGTGTGTCTTGCATTCACTCTTTGTGTATCTTTCATTATGGGACACAGCACTTCAATGCCCCTGTCCCTGACCCTTGATCACTGGACCAAAGTCTGCTTAAGGGCTCAGAATCTTTCTTTTTTAGTAAAACGCTGGACCTTTCAGAATCTCTGTGCCTCAGAATGGCCCACCTTTGAATTTGGATGGCCCCTAGAAGGATCTTTCTACTTTCCACTAATTTAAGAAGTCAGAGATATTGTCTTTCACCCAGGCACACATAGCCATCCGGATCAACAGCCATATATCTTAACTTTGCAGGACCTCTGCAAATCTCCTCCTCAATTGGTGAAGCCTTTCTTTGTCCCTTCCCCTGCTCCTACTCCTTCCCCCGCTCCTACTACTTCCAACATGTTCTCTCAAACCCTCTGCTCCTCCTCCTTCTCCACCCTTTGTAATCCCTGAGTCACAAGATTTGACTCTACTGGACTCTCTTCCCCCTTATTATACCCTGCCCTCGTCCCCCAACCACCAACACCCTCTAAGTGATTCTCCTGCAGCTGACTCAGCCTCTCTACCATTGGAGGAATCTAAGCTGGCCCAGCGCCCTCCAGATAACTCCCCTGCAGCACACACAGCCCCACCTCCGCAGGAGGAAGCTAGCCCAGCTAAGGGAAATTGATGGTGGTGAATGATTGAAAACCCTGGACCTCCTGTGATGCTCCCCCTATGTCCCTACGGACCATTGATTGACGAAGGCCATGGGGGGAAAATGCAAGCCTACAAATATTGGCCTTTCTCCTCTTCCGACCTATAAAACTGGAAAAATAACAATCCCCCTTTTTCCGAGGACCCCACCGGGCTCACAGGTCTGGTTGAGTCATTAATGTTTTCACACCTGCCTACTTGGGATGACTGTCAACAATTACTAGGGACTCTCTTCACGACAGAGGAACAAAAGAGAATCTTCCTGGAAGCTATAAAAAAATGTCCTCCGACCAGATTGGAGACGGACACATCTTCCCAACTTAATCAAAGCTGGTTTTCCCTTGAAACAACCCAACTGGGACACCAACAACATTGAAGTTAGAAAGCATCTGTCCACTTATCGCCAGGTTCTAATAGTGGGCCTCCAAGTGGCCACTAGGCGACCAACTAATTTGGCCAAGGTAATAGAGATTATTCAAAGGCCTGATGAATCTCCCTCTATGTTTCTAGAGAGAATTATGGAGGCATGTAGGAGATATACTCCTTTCGATCCTCAGGCAGAGGTTCAAAAGGCATCTGTCATGATGGCCTTTATTGGACAAGCTGCCCTGGATATTAAAAGAAAGTCACAATGCTTAGATGGATTACAAGATATGACTTTGAGACATTTAGTCAGAGAAGCCAAGAAAATATACCTTAAGAGAGAAACTGAGGAAGAGAAAGAAGCAAAGTGAGGATAAAAGAAACAAAAGACAGACAAAGGTGTTGACTAAGGTCCTGGTCACAACAACAAAAGGGCCAGAAATTAAGAAACAGGGAGACAGGAAGGGATACCTGGTCCCATGCCAGAGGCCACCCCTGGCCTCAGATCAATGTACCAACTGTAGAAAAAAAGGACACTGGGCCAAAGAGTGCCCTAGAAAGGGACAGCCACGCCAGTCAGCCATTCTGACTCTGGAGGATGACTATGAAAGTCGGGGCTCAGATCCCCTCCCCGAATTTAGGGTAACTTTTGAAGTGGAGGGGACCCCAGTAATCATTGAAGTGGATAAAGGGGCAATATACTCACCCCTAATGTCACATTGGGCCCTCTATCAAATAAAAGGTCTCTAGTTCAAGGGGCTAATGACAGTAAATATCGGGCTTGGACAACTAAGAGGATCATTGACCTGGGGAAAGGAAAAATCCATCACTCCTTCCTAGTAATCCCAGAATTCCTAGCCCCATTGATGGACAGAGATCTGCTCACCAAGTTCCGGGCCAAAATAACTTTTAACCCTGAAGGCCCCCAAGTGGAATTTCTATATCCTTCAGTAAAAACTCCTATAGTCACATCTCTAAATATGTCAGTAGAAAATGCACATCAACTCACTCACCTTGGTTCAAAGAAACTGCAGGTATTTCTGAAGTATCAAGAACAGAGTTTTCCACTAACTGACTCACAGCAAAAAGAAATAACTGAATGGGTAAAAAAAAAGCCTGTCGAGTCCATCAATTGGTAAATTCTTACCCTTCCAAGCTTCCTGCAGGAAAGCACCTACGAGGAACCAGACCAGGACAATTCTGGGAAGTTGACTTTACTGAAATTAAGCCAGCAAGGTATGGACATAAATATCTTCTAGTCTTTGTAGATACATTTTTAGGATGGATTGAAGCCTTCCCCACTAAAAGAAAAAAACAGAAACAGTGCTAATGGTGGTCAAGCAGATCCTGAAAGACATTTTTCAACGATACGGCCTGCCAAAGGCAATACGGTCTGATAATGCACCGGCATTCATGGCCCAAGTAAGTCAGGGGTTAGCCAGGAACCTGGGGATTCATTGGAAGTTTAATTGTGCTTACAGACCCTAGAGTTCAGGACAGGTAGAAAGAATAAAAAGAACCATTAAGAGACCTCAACGAAATTAAGCTTAGAGACCAGCATAAATGATTGGACTATGCTCATTCCTTATACAATGTTTCGTGCAAGAAATACGCCCTCTGTTTCTTTGAGTAACCACACCCCCTGTGAATATCTAGGGTGCCTCTCCTCCAGTAACGGACCAAAGCCCAACTCTAAGAGCTAACGATCCCTTTCACACCCCCTTGATTGACAGACTTAAAGCTCTTGAAAGATCTCAGTGATACCTGTGGAAACAGCTGGCCACTGCGTACCAAACTGGGGACGAGGGGACTCCACATCGATATCAAGTAAGAGACTTCATCTACGTAAGATGATATCAGGTGTCATCCCTGGAACCCCACTGGAAAAGACCATACCAGGTGCTACTTATAACATCTATAGTGGTAAAGGTAGACGGAATCACTTCCTGGATCCATGCCTCTCATCTCAAGCCTGCGCCCTGTCCACACTCTGGCTGGAAACTGGAAAAGACTGGTAACACTTTCAAATTGCATATTCACCGTGTGGATAAGCCTATAGACTCTCCCCTTGGCCACAAGTAGTCCTAACCCTCATCAGCCCGTTCAGCAGCGATGGCTGATCACAAATTCTACTGGAAAAGAAGTATAATCTATCTTGCATACAGCCCACTTAGGGACCTGGTGACCATCTCTCCACCCAGACATTTGTCAGCTGGCTATAGGTCTTTCCTAAAGGGATATCCCTGATGAAGAGGATCCCACTAAAATTCCATTAAATCCCTTCCTTACCATAGATAATGGAAACAAATACTATGGATGTAGGGACACACGAGCCAGATGCAGGTTGGCTAGCCTAGATTACTGTGTTTACCCGGCCGACTGTCAAAGCCAAAAACAGCCATGGCTGTGTGGGGGAAAAGCCGACTTCTTCTGTAAGTCATGGGGATGTTAGCATACAGGGGCTGCCTGATGGAACCCAAACCCTGCATTAAATTCAGTACACAGCATTGGCCATATTACGAATTAGATAACAAAAACTGATGGCCACCAGAGGGGACTCTAGATCCTCAAATCCTGCATGACCTTTTTAACATCTGCTAGTGCTCAAAAGGGTGAAAGGAGATTCCACTATGTGGAGGCCTTTTCTATTCTTCGCTCACATCCTGAACTATGCTTCTCCAATACATCCTCACCCCCCGCCTTCTGTTCCAGAGTCTCTGCTGTCACTCCCACCTCAGCAACCTGATTTCTCCACTACAATTATTAGATCAAAACCCAAACCTCTGCTGGTTCTCAGACCATTGCCCCCTTGCTGAGGTAGCAGGTACTGAGGTACCCCTCCACCCACTCACTCCTCTCTTCTGCTGTCAGTGCCCGCACCGGGTCCCACCAGGTCCTCTTACCAACTAACCCAAAGCTCAAACCAGCTGAGGAGAGCCCTCAGACCTCTATCCAAGATGTAATGAAAATGGCCTTTAAAGTTGCTTTGTCATCATTGAAAACAGTTTACTACAAATTTAAAGTCCCTCACATGCGTTTTGGGATACTCACTACCATCTTCCCCTCTGCTTGACCTGTTCTACTGCTCAAATATTTGTTGCTAGGAAAATTCCAAACCACTTTCCCATTATTTTTTTACATCTCTCTTTTCTCATTCTCAGATCCTCGGAGCTGCTCTCAGCCCCACCTTCTCCGTCTTTCCCCTCTATACCAGGCCCACAGAAATGTCTTTAACTGACCTTCTCCAGAAGTCTTCACCATGGCTGACTTAAGGACTTTCAGCAAAAGAGTCCCTATAAAAAAGTTCAATGTAGTTAAACTTCCTATTTTCATGTTGCCCTGTTCTACTTGGCCACTGGCTAAAAAAATCAGCACTCCTAATCCAGACACCCCCTTACTAGTTTTTCACAAAAATATGTGAACAAGGCCTCTGGCCTTGACGTGGGGCTTCACAGAGATGGCTACATTTCTAAGTTAACGAAGTTAGCAACTGTGCTCCGTGGTAACAGCTGGCAATGGGAAAATAAGAAAGGGAAGAAAAAGCTCTTTCCCTCCCAGGTGTCCTTGAAAAGTTAACTTGCCCAGAACCGAGGAAAAAACAGAAACAAAAACTGCTTTTTTCAACTTCTGCAGACTGTGAACTTCTGAGCCCCTTCCCTTACATGTTGGGTACAAAATTCTGAAACTACCTAAACTTGGGTTTCAGAGGATTAGTTGATTACAACAGAATCAATGCCCTCTGAATCTGGTTGCAACCAAATAGGACTGTTTCCCTGTCTTCAGTGCTATCTTAGGTGCGTTGCCTTGTCCGTCCCTACTACAGCATGATTCTATATACTTAAACATTGTTAATGTTTTCATGAAATGGTCAACAGATGTGATTAATTGTGTAATCGTGCAGATGTTTCCCAGAGTGCTCTATCACGACGCAGGTTCATTTGAAGATCAAATAGGGGGGCATTCAACCCGGTTCCACTGAAAATATATATCCCTCAATTTAGCCATCCTATTAGAAATAGAAATTGCTGCACTGGTGGCCATGGGAACCACTGCCTTTGTCCACGGGACTCAACAAATGACCCAACAAATGACAGCAATAGACCAAAACTAAGATATTAGAAGCCTCCATCAGAGCTTTGCATGAGTCTTTTACCTCTCTCTCTGAAGTTGTTTTTCAGACAACTCGAGGGTTGGACCTCCTCGTCATGAGAGAAGGGGGCTTTGTGCTGCATTGAGAGAAAAAAGTTGTTTGTATGCCGAGCATACTGGACTTGTAATAAAATCTAAGAGTAAATTAAAAAGATGCCTTGAAAAGCATCAACGAGACAGAGAGGCCCAAAAAAGGTGGTTTGAGTCTTGGTTCACACAGTCTTCCTGGTTAACTACGTTTTTATCAACCCTGGCCGGTCCAATAGTAATCCTCATGTTATTGCTAACTATTAAACCCTGTTTTCTCAACCGTGTAATTTCTTTTCTCCAGGCTCAAATTGGACAAGTTAAACTTATGGTAATACCCTACTAGTATACATAGAATGTGACACCCCCCAATGATCATTTTTATGATTAAAAGTAGCCAGAAGAAGAAGTGGGGAATTAAAGGTTAGTAAAATAGGTACTTGTCACTTCCTGTTTTTCTGTATGCTTAACAAAACACTGTTGAAATCTTGAGAAATGCTTGCAAATCTTGTTCCCAGTATGTGCTGTCCCCAACTGCCCAACTGCAGAATGTGCTCCCTCACCCAGTTGCACGCAAATCGCCCACTCTCCCCGATCCATCAATAAACTTCCCTCCCTGCCCTCTCCAGGTAAAGTATATAAGCTCTACTTAAGCTATTCTCAGGGCTATCTGCTCTATTCAAGTGAGCTCTGAGCACCAGCATGCTGGACACTCAATAAACCCTTTGCTGTTGCATGAGATAGTCTGTTGGTGGTTTCCTCCTGCGAAGCTCGCCGGACATTTACTATAATGATTGAATGTAGAAGAGAACATGCAGTCAAAAAGGGATAGTTGATAGAAATAGGAAGATAGTACGTTTAGGAAGAAGTGTGAGTATAGGACTTGGAACAAAAGTTCTTTAACAAAAGGGTTTCGGTTACAGAGTGATTGTTAAAGTCAGCACATATGAAGAGTCAGTCACTATGATGAGCTGGGAAAAAATGTAGAAAAGCAGATATCAATAGAGACATTACGAAATCAGGCAAAGTATAAAGTGAGTGATAGGATTAGACATTTTCAACAGGGTTGAGTTTGAATACATAATCTTAGGAAGAAAACAATATGTAGTCACCAATAGGATTGACATTTGAGAGCATTAGGCAACCTGGACATAGATGTTTTTGTAATCCATGTTCACTTTCCATTTAGTCCTTCGTGCAATCATAACCGTGACCATTACATTATTTGTCCAGAATACTACTGTGATAAAATGTATATGTAGATCAGGTGACATGAGTATTTCTTCCACCATTTCTGGAATCAATATATTCAAGACGTAAAATTAGTATTGGGGTTACAAAGAGGTGCAACCTGTGTCTATGAATTTAGAGATAAAGCATGAATAGACAATACTGTGAATAAATAATATAACTTGTTCCAACTTTAAATAATGGATTGAAGTGATATCTGAAAAATTACAGGAAATCTTATATTGATATACAATCATTCATTCCCACCAATTATACATCTAATGGTAATATTAGTGTTTTGGTTTATCATGAAGAGTGTGTGAGTTTTGTTTCAAAAGTGATTATGGAAATCGAAAATAATATGTTTGGAAAGAAGTCTCATGAAAAGACCAGTCAGGAAACCTGGAGGAATGCATATGTTGTAAAGCAGGAAGCGATTGAAATTGAATCAAATGCCTATAAATTTGCTAATTTGTGTATGAAATATATATCCTATGATGTGCATAAACTTATGAAATAGTAATGTACCAGTGTTGAATAAAAATGAACGTCAAAATACACATCATGTCCCATAGGAATCTACTGGCATTGATTTTAAACTGGGTCAGTTACTGTAGAAATATTAGGATTCTCGTGCATTATTCACCGAATTTAGTTATCTTTTTTTTTAATTTTTATTTATGGTTGTTCAAAACATTACATAGTTCTTGATAAATAATATTTCACACTTTGATTTGTGTGGGTTATGAACTCCCATTTTTGCCCCGTATACAGATTGCAGAATCACATCAGTTACACATCCATTGATTCATATATTGCCATACTAGTGTCTGTTGTATTCTGCTGCCTTTCCTATCCTCTGCTATCCCCCCTCCCCTCCCCTCCCCTCTCCTCCTCTCTTCTCTCTCTACCCTCTCTACAATAATAAATTTCTCCCCCTTGTATTATTTTTCCCTTTCCCCTCACTTCCTCTTGTATGTAATTTTGTATAACCCTGAGGTTCTCTTTCCATTTCCATGCAGTTTCCCTTCTCTCTCCCTTTCCCTTCCACCTCTCATCCCTGTTTAATGTTAATCTTCTTCTCATGCTCCTCGTCCCTACTCTGTTCTTAGTTACTCTCCTTATATCAAAGAAGA